>NC_086335.1:21345864-21649288 GCF_032445375.1 Bacillus rossius redtenbacheri
GAATGGAATCAAAAATATGTATTGGACTTTTGATGTCTAACAGTTACTCAAAAAACACGAGTTATAGCCCTTTCACTCTTATAAAATACAATATTATTAACGACATTCTTAAACAGAACTAGTTATCCGCCCTCAGCGCAGCCTCAAATGTTTTTCGTAAACGGCCCCCACGCGGACATCTTGAGAAGCTTACAAGCCGCATGGTTTCTTCTGTAGTTCTGCACTATGAGTGCTCAGGTAGGTAGGAGCCTTGAATGTTTAATGGGAACGCACCGTTAAATCATATATCCTCTTTTATCCAGGTTCGTCGAGACAGGCCTCCGCCAGACTGGAAAGGTGAGCTGACGGTCAGGCAGAAGCGCTGTATTTTATGTTTTCAAAGGCCGGTGTTCGACTTCTCTGGTCACTATCCATCCACTAAAGTGGTCCGGGTGCTATTCCCTGGCGCGCTCCACGCTCGGTTTACAGCCAAGTGCGAAACATGGTAGACGTTTTAGCTAAACGAGTTTTTTTTTTTTGGTAACTTCCGTTTCCCTCACCAACGCATTACATAATTATTCCATTATACTGTTTCAATCTCATGCGATTATAATGGCCCCGACATCAACCAGACATCAGCAAGCCAAAAGAAGTTCCCCGACAGGCGAGTAACTAAGTCGTGTTTTTTCCCAAGCCATCCTCGCCACATGTGTGAAAACCTTATTTAACTAGCCTCAACTTTTTAATGGATAGTTTTGGGGAAGTTTTGTAACATAGTTGTTTAGTTAAGTAGCTGTATTCGGTTGTTTTTTATTGCTGACCAGGGAGAGTATAGTGGTTAGTGTGTCCAGAATAAGTCAGGAAGTACGAGGCTTATACCTAATGGATTTTTAAGATTTTAAAATATTTTTATAAGTACAACTTTTCCAAATTGTTTACAGAAAAATACTTGTACCTGGCTTTTATAGTTTCTGAAATATTCCACTAGCACTACGATATTTATAAGCTAATCAAAAAACCTAATATGGTCATCATACTATATTTATAATATATAGGTATTATAAGAGGGAAATTTTCATTATCATGTTTAGAAACACAGATATAGTCATGAGTATTTTTTAAAATGAAATGTTTGCCAGCTAGTATGGGGAGTGGAGGCGATGACGTTATCAGATCGTAAAGAAAAGCGAAACACTCAGAGGGTAGAAGAAACTGCAATGTGAATTCATGCATAAGGTTTTGGCTATATTGATTACTTTCCTTGGACACATGAACAACAGCAGCCCTCGAGGGCATTATATCACGCGTGCGCACTTGCACACTTGCGCACATGCATGCTAGCGCACGTGTGTGCATGCGCATTCGCGATATTGGAATTCTCGCACACTCGCATAGCTCCACACCCGTATGCTCTCGTACATGTCGTGTACACTCACACACTTTGTACGCTCGCATACTAGACCACTTGTACATGTGTTTAAAATAATTTGTGTGGCCTACAAATTTCCTATCCTCCTCCGTTTTGACGTTCTGTGTGTCTTACAAATCCTCATACGTTTTGACGTTTCACTTCCAAAGCGCTCTTTATTTCTAATGTGACTTAGCGCAGGAGTGTTTCCGCACAGCTGGACTCGACTGAAGGAGGTTGCGGGAAGCGCACGTCCGGGTGTCACGTATGGCAGCTCAACTCTCAGGAAGACGCGCTGGCCAGGACGAAGCTACTGACGGCGCCCGCAGAGCTACAGGTAGTCACTCACGTCTCTCTTTATTTGGGACATAATTACTAATAAAGTTGTGTGACCACGGGGTCCCCATGCCTTGGTTACTTATTTAAATTAAGCTGAAATAAATTGCGAGTAGTTCATACCCTATGAATGTGAAAGATTGGAAATTCGTTTGTGGCATCTGAAGAAAAATCAAATTTTAGACACAACCTTCTATCTGTTGCAAGACCGGATTGACGACACTGTAAAATACAATGAACTTATGCCACAAGTATCACGAAACACAATTAATTATTTAAATGATTACGGTCCACACACCATTTAAAACCTCTAACGCCTAGTTTGCCACACGTGTTTCTTAAACTGACGTATCTATAAACAAGTTTAACATTGAAATTGTCTTTACAAGATCTCTCACGAAGTGCAAAAAAACAGAGTAACTACCAGTTTTGCATAGCTGAACACAAGTTCAAGGTCAAGACTGAAGTATGATCGGCCGTGTACACCGTACATCGGACGTAATTCGCTACGATGCCAAACCTCGCTAAATCTCACGCATTGAATTTGTCATCGACTGCCTGTTGGCGAACATGTCCAAGCAATGACTAAAATAATATCCTGTTATCACTTGTCTTAGAACTTATACATTAAAATATTGCGAATGATAAACCCAACATTACCAACATCGTGACACAAAGGAATAGTATACAGGCTATACTATCGTCAAGCACGCCAATACTATACAGTGCACCCCGGACTGTCACGAACAAATTGTAGTAACAACTAAACTAAAAGGCATCTTAACAATTATAAGCAAGAAACTACAATTCAAACACTAAAGGATTAAGGCAAATAGAGATTATATCACTCAACAATGTTACAAGAGACCTATCCTGCTCTCGATCACAACGAAAATAATCAACCTCACTTTAAGCTTAGCTTCCTAATTCCTGTCGTTTCAAGAGCTAGACGACGAAGAAGCAATATGTCATACTGCGCTCAAAACCAAATCCATGATATCACTCATACGGATGCGCGCAGGGGAAGGAGCCGAATCAGGAGGGGTAGGGAGGGAGAAGTATCGCTGAATGGGAGGGGAAGAGCACAGTTCAGAAACAACACATTGTCGTCCCGCGGCGGGCACTTCAAGAATAACGAAGCCTCTCCTGGCTCCCGGCTCAACTCTCCCTCCTTAAAGCCCTGACTAGGGTTCATCCTGCCCTTAGCTGACACACACCCCTCCCGCTTATCAGCGTCGTTCAATCGCATTATATACATTCTGCACAGTTCCCATAGAGTAGGTATATAGAGATGCCAATGTCTTCAAGAGAAGTAAAGCGCGGAGAAAAAGGTTCAGCACCATAAGTCCTTGACCGAAGCACTGCGGGGTCTAGCAGGAGGACTGTAACCATGGCGCACAGCAGGAGCAAGCAGCGGGGTTCGATCTGAGACGCTGCAAGTCTCGTAGAATACCGACAGCAAACGTCATCGCCAAGAGGGAAGCCGGAAAAGCAGGAAGTAGAACGCCATCTTCAAAGTAGTTGAGTGCCATCTTCGGAGTCCGAAGAACTCGACAACATAAAGCAGTATCTTTGTTTATATACATGTTTTTCTGGTATGGGAAAGAACACAGGTAGAGGAACTACAACATTTCAAGGAGAAAAAAGAAAACTCGCATAGTACTGGCATTTGACCAATTTAGAGAAAAGAGCCCACATACTCAAAATAATGTAAGGAATCTCTAGCACCTTGTGCAGCCAATTAGCATTTTTCGGCACAATTGAGAATTTTAATTTTTAAATTATTATTTTAGCAGTAATTTTGTAGTTAAAACAAACTTTTTCCACTCACTGCACACTCCCACTTAATCTTTGTCAGGCTAGTTCCCCAATTCGTTTCCAGTGCCGTATCTGATTTTTGCAAACCATCTCACGAGCCAGCATTCAGGCTCGTCTTATCCTCGCTTTGGCGCATATCTGGTCACTGAAACATGGACTGCAACCATGATCAGGACTGCTTGTGGCTGCATCTTCGCGGGGCAGCCAGTTCTCAGAGCTTACCTGAGGTGAGCACTTACTGCCATGCACTATTCTACGATTTCAGGGCTCCAGAGCACGTATAGGCGCTTCGGGTAAGACATTTCTCACGAGCCAGCATTACCCCATTTCCCTCTTTTCCACGAATCACTGCCCAGAGCATTGACCGGTGCTTAACCCCAGCCAGTGATGGTCTATCTCAAGGTCTGGACACGAGTGTTCAAATGTACCACCCCTGGCCTCTAGTGGCGGTTGTCAATCTCAGCCTGCCCCCTGGCGACTCACGCAACAAACATCTGTCTGTGATTCTTTTCCGAGCCACCAGAGCACTACACCAGTCTCCTCCATAAGCCCCGTGCTTTTGAAGTAGTCTCGCGCGATATGTACGAGTCAACTTCTTCTCGTTTCGGCCACTCGCCAGTAGATCGCGCAGCGAGCAGGTGCCAAAAGAAACTTCGAGATATCGAAGTCAGTATTTCTCGATCCCTCACTCGGAAGTCTTCGGAACCTTTCGGACCTGAAGCTGAAGTATCCACCCTTTCTTTCTAAATCAAGCGCCTGTTTTAATTAAGCATCACACCGACCCCCCTGGGACTTCTTGGCGCGATGTCAGACTGACTACTTCGTTCCCTGGCTAGAATTCAGCAAGATTCACCATCGACACATCCACTAGGATGTAGTCGTCTCGTCAAGGGATGTTTTCCCTAAGTTTTAGATAGTAATAAGTCAATCGGTGTTGCAATGTAGAAATTTTTATATTTTATTAAATTTTAATAAATCTAAATTATGAGTGCTTCCGCGTCCACCACGCTTTTTTCGGTCAGGATCTCGCGTGCATCCTGACGGGACTCCTCCTGAGCGCTGGTGAGTTTTCGGCACACTCTTTCTCTTCCCCGACGATCCCCGTTTTTGTGGGCGTTTTTGCCTGTTTAATGACTGGCTGTGAAGGAGGTTTAATCTTTTAGATTTCGCTTGTTCACATACAGGGTTCAAGAATTGGTATTCTATAATTGAAGAATCATTATACCAGAATCAGTATTAAAAAATTGGTATCCCAGAATCCCAGAGCCCGCACCGAAATTGCGACCAATGCTCTCCCTCATCTGCAGTATCCGGAAACTACTGAGACGCCACCTGGCAGCCCGGCTACAGTATGATGTATCACTCCCGACCAACAAGTTTCAACTAAATGACCCCCAAATTCTCCCCAACTTCTACAGCGTACCAAAGCTACGCCATTTCTAAGTCCCAGCTAATTGTACTATATATGTGATAACGAAAAAGGCCATCGCAGGAATTTAACCATGCTACGTTCTAATAATTATTATTCTGGGATTGTTTATTTTTATTTTTTAATATAGTGTAAGGAACCAGTAGTATAGGAATGGGCATCCGGGCACACGGTCCAGGGGCGTAGAGCTGGAGCCGGGTCAATAACAGTTTGCGCTGACATCACGGCGGCCATCTTGGATGAGCGTAACGGGACACAGTGTAACGGGACTCAGTGTGACGGGACACAGCGTAATGGGACAAGTAGATCATGACGGCCATTTTGGATCCGCCATCTTGGATCCGTCATTTTGGATGGCGTAATTGTGTGTTCTCGAAATTTCCGGCATTGTGTTTTCCGCCATGTTGGATGATGACATCACCGTTGCAAAATTTGTTACGATCGCCATTTTTAACTTTTTTATTTATTATCCGATTATAAGGAATTATTTTTTAAATTTATAAAAAAATTAATTTAATAAAATTTTAATAAATTATTTATAAAAAAATGTACCTTTACGACACGGAGCTCGGAGACCTCGGTTCGAACCTGGTGAGAGCAAAAAAAAATGGCGACCGATCCTTCCCCCGCGGTGGCTGCTGGCATACTGACACCCACCACTTTTTTCAAAGCATATATATCGTCACCTAGTATGACGTCATGTCCGCCATCTTGTCTTCGATGCTGGAAGCCATCATCATTGTATCGTCGGCGAGAGTGTGCTGATGACATGTTAGTTTAATTCTTATCCGCTAGAGTGCAGTAATCATTTATTATTGCTGTGACACCCGCCATCTTGAAATTTGGCCGCCATCTTGAAAATCCGTAATTATTTAGCTAGAAATTCGGGAATAGTTCCAAAATTCATTAAATAAATCACTTATTATTTTACATATTGATTCGATTGATTCCCGTCCTCGGTTCGATACCCAATCGATGCAATAATGTTTAATTTAATGTAAAAAATAATAATGTCAATAAACCATGTTCAACATTCGTAAAAAAAACTCTAAATCCTCTACGACCATCATCCTATCAGACATCTAGACCACCATATTGTAAATGCACAATTTTAATGCTAGAGATTCGGGAAAAAGTTCAAAATTCATTAAATAAATATGTAATCTATATACTGATTGATTAGATCGAAATAGGCCAGTGGTTCGATCCCTGGCATATACAAAACAACTTTAATATTTTAAAAAAGTACCACTAAAGTGGCAGGTTTGATAAAATAAAAAACACCGCAAGTTATTTAAAAAAAAAACTTTTATTACATAAGTACTACACTACTACAAAAACCAAAAAAATACACAGTCAAAGTACTAAAGTTTTGTGGATTCCTTGATTCAAACAGTCTTCTTAATGGACGAAGTAAGTCGTTTACATGTTCGTAAATGTCTATTCAGTTTATCAGGTCGACATATTGGTACACCACAATTTTCACACAAAAACGAATTATCGACTTCATTAAAAGGACAGTGATATATTTCGTGTTGTTGTGCACTTTGAATATTTGCCAATGTTTTGTTACAAAATATACAGCTTGATTCCGATGAATGTACAGCCAGTCTATCACAATTCTTGAGGTGCCATTTTAATCTTCCATATTGTACAAACTTGCTTAAACACCTGTTGCACTGATATTTAATGCGTTCAGAGTTATTACTACAATTGTGTATTACATGATCCCGTAATTCCAAGTTTTTGATCTTCTCACAATACGTGCAGTCGGGTGATGGAACACCGCTGGATGCTCCTTCCTTCATCAATGACACTGGAATTGTTGACAACCATTGTAACACTGCTGACATGTTAACTTCTGAAGCCGTTGAGGTCTGCTCTGCAGAAGATGTTGCACGCGTCGAAATCTCCTGCTGTGCTGAGAGAGCAGGTGTAGCTGTAGACATCGTTGTCATCGTGCTCTGCACTGATGATGGTAGACTTTCGATCCAGGTTGGTGTATATAGTGGTAATGATGCCATCGAGTTCTCAAGAATAGCTAAATACCGGTCTATTATGTTATACAAGTCTAACTATCCGATCCGTTCATCACCGCAGTCAGAGACGGACTGAAGTTTATATCACCAGGGTCTCACTTAAATAGTCTCATCAGCTGGTACAACACATGAGTCAAAACAATAACCATGTTCATTATACTCGCACTTAACTTTCTCGTAGCATTTTTTATAATGAAGATGTAAGCTATCAAGACGTGAAATTAGTTTATTGCACTTATTGCACTGAAATATTATTCTTTTAACATTATTAGAACAACTGCTTCTTTCATGTCTGCGAGCATTTGAGGTGATAGTAAATGATGCGTCACATTATTTGCACTGACGCAATGTACGCTCTTCATTAGTGGAAGTATCCATTGCTGATGATGAAACTTCGGATGATGGTGGTATCACATCTGATGAAATCTCCTCCAATGTTGACGTCGTCGTCGTTGCCAATGGGATCTGCACCTTCTCCGTCGTAGCTGTAGTCAAGGTTCCCGTAGACGATGGTACAACCTCCGAGTTCGACGTTAAAGTCGGTAAAGATGCCATCGAGTTCGCAAGAACAGGTAATTACGCGATTTATGCACCAGATTAAACAAACTAGGAGATCCTTACACCACCGACGTCAGTAACAAACTGAGCATCCTGCTGTCTAGGACTCTCTTATATACATGCACCGTATGGAATAATACGCTAGTCAAATCAAGAACCATCTACAATAATACTAGAAACAAAACAACATTAAAAATAGAAGGACCATCAACGAAAAGGCAGCACATTTGGACGCACCGTCAACGAAAAGGCAGCACATTTGGAAGCACCGACAACGAAAAGGCACAACATTTTGAAGCACCGACAACGAAAAGGCAGCACATTTGGAAGCACCGGCAATGAAAAGGCAGCACATTTGGAAGCACCGACAACGAAAAGGCAGCACATTTGGACGCACCGACAACGAAAAGGCAGCACATTTGGAAGCACCGACAACGAAAAGGCAGCACATTTGGAAGCACCGCCAACGAAAAGGCAGCACATTTTGGATGCACCATCATAAAGGCAGCACATTTTGAAAGCACCATCGAATAAGGAAGCACATTTGGAAGCTCCGTCAACAAAAAAAAGGCAAAAAGGAAGCACAAGTTACGAGATCTAAGTCTTAGTTAGAAATCAGAATACAAGAAATAGAAACATTAAATTCTTATAATTTAAATTATTTATTTTATTTCTTTACATTAAACAAATGCAAATAAAACAAGCCATTGTTGTATGTTGCCAGCTTTCCTCAGTTCTTTGAGTATGAAGGATATTTCTTTGATGCACGAATAGTTTCCTTCACAAAGCGAACCATGTACAAGTCTTAGCCGGTCAACCAAAATTTTTGGATCTTTCCATGATGTGTAATCAGTCTCTTCTACCACCATCTTCCTTGCACTTTTTTAATAAATATTTTGATCTCTGGTGTCTTCCGTTTTACCACCAACCTCAGGGTAACTTTCATTTTTGAGACGGTGATCATCACAAGCTTGATCAGATTTATTTAATATATCACATCGTTTCCATCGTTTCGGTCTCAGGACACCGCCACATTATTCGATCTTGTCAGCTTTAGGTGCTTCATCATAGTCTATGTCTTTGTCAACAGCCTCAGAGTCACTGTAAAAATCACCGTAGAAGGAATCGTCTTCACCCAATTTACCGTAATAATTCGATGTTGATGATGTTGAAGTGTCTTCATCGTCTTCATGCTTCCTTTTTAGGAGTCCATCATTTTTACAAAGTAGGAAAGATCTACTTGAATTCGGCTGGAATATATTCTCACTTTTCACGTTAAGGATTCTTCGATTGTCTTCATTCTTCCATAAACCATCAACCTCCTTCAATTTAAGTTCTTTGTCGAGATCGGAAGAACCAAGAAAATTATAGTCGTAATGCAGATCACTCTTCCTTAGTCGAGTAGATTCATCGTTGTCCTCTAGCTTGTACGCAGGCTTGGCGTTACAAGTTCTGCCATGTCTTTTTAGGCTCTCTCTCCGCGTAAACGACTTGCTACATCGAACACAACTTATCATATTGCGCAGTGGATTTTTAACACAGTCATTCTTCTCGTGTTGTCTTTCATTCTTTCTCAAGATAAACTCTTTGCTGCAAAACTTACACCTATGTTCTTTCGATACAGCACCAGATACCAAATCGGAATTCATATTAGTGTTGAGACTAATGCCAGATACCAATTGAGTGTTTTAAATTAGATCCATTACTTAAATAGAATTTTTTTTCATATTTAATCAGCAAGAATTAATATATATCATGCAAAAATACTTTATGCATGTAGTTCTGCTTTTCAACAACAGATGTTGCCACATGTTGTTTACAGGTAAATAATATTTAGTTCTTTTATGGGGAATGCTCACTAACGATCGCAAACGAAGGATGGCTTCGCTAGACTCCAAAGAGAAGGAAGTCCGTCCTTCCTGTTAGTGCTTCTTAGATTTCTCAGAGATTATTATTATTTGACTGAGAAATGATATTTTTTTTAATTTCCACCTGATAAAAATATTACAAGTGTTGATTAAGTAGCATAAATTCACTAATTAAATATAACTTTAAATAAATTAACATGACTCATTAAATAAAAAAAATACTTCATGAAGAGATCAATTGCTCATCCGTAACCAGAAGCACTTGCAGAAAACCATCAAAATATTGTCAAGTATAATCAGGAGCACACGGAGAAAACCATCAAAATATTGACAAGAATATTCAGGAGCACACGGAGAAAACCACCATAATATTGACAAGAATAATCCGGAGCACACGGAGAAAACCACCATAAGTCTTCTTTGTTATCATAAAAATACAGAAAAAAATTTAAAAAAAATTAATAAAAAAACACAACAAATTCAAAAACTGATTCTGGCTTGGACTAGAACTCTATCTTTGCTCAACAATGAGAAGTTCACAAGCTAGCATAATCTGTTTTTGAATTTGTTGTGTTTTTTATTAATGTTATTCTGTAATTTTATGATAACAAAGAATACTTGTGGTGGTTTTCACCGTGTGCTTCCGATCATTCTTGTCAATATTAAGGTGGTTTTCTCCATGTGCTCCTGATTATTCTTGGCAATATTATGGTGCTTTCAAAATGTGCTGCCTTTATGATGGTGCATCCAAAATGTGCTGCCTTTTCGTTGGCGGTGCTTCCAAATGTGCTGCCTTTTCGTTGTCGGTGCTTCCAAATGTGCTGCATTTTCGTTGTCGGTGCGTCCAAATGTGCTGCCTTTTCGTTGTGTGTGTTCCAAATGTGCTGCTTTTTCGTTGTCGGTGCTTCCAAATCTGCTGTCTTTTCGTTGTCGGTGCCTCCAAATGTGCTGCCTTTTCGTTGTCGGTGCTTCCAAATGTGCTGCCTTTTCGTTGACGGTGCGTCCAAATGTGCTGCCTTTTCGTTGATGGTCCTTCTATTTATAATGTTTTTTTGACTCAAGTATAATTGTAGATGTTTCTTGATTTGACTAGCATATTATTCCATACGGTGCATGTATATAAGCGAGTCCTAGACAGCAGGACGCTCAGTTTGTTACTGACGTCGGTGGTGTAAGGATCACCTAGTTTGTTTAATCTGGTGCATAAATCGCGTAATTACCTGTTCTTGCGAACTCGATGGCATCTTTACCGACTTTAACGTCGAACTCGGAGGTTGTACCATCGTCTACGGGAACCTTGACGACAGCTACGACGGAGAAGGTGCAGATCCCGTTGGCAACGACGACGACGTCAACATTGGAGGAGATTTCATCAGATGTGATACCACCATCATCCGAAGTTTCATCATCAGCAATGGATACTTCCACTAATGAAGAGCGTACATTGCGTCAGTGCAAATACTGTGACGCATCATTTACTATCACCTCAAATGCTCGCAGACATAAAAGAAGCAGTTGTTCTAATAATGTTAAAAGAATAATATTTCAGTGCAATAAGTGCAATAAACTAATTTCATGTCTTGATAGCTTACATCTTCATTATAAAAAATGCTACGAGAAAGTTAAGTGCGAGTATAATGAACATGGTTATTGTTTTGACTCATGTGTTGTACCAGCTGATGAGACTATTTAAGTGAGACCCTGGTGATATAAACTTCAGTCCGTCTCTGACTGCGGTGATGAACGGATCGGATAGTTAGACTTGTATAACATAATAGACCGGTATTTAGCTATTCTTGAGAACTCGATGGCATCATTACCACTATATACACCAACCTGGATCGAACATCTACCATCATCAGTGCAGAGCACGATGACAACGATGTCTACAGCTACACCTGCTCTCTCAGCACAGCAGGAGATTTCGACGCGTGCAACATCTTCTGCAGAGCAGACCTCAACGGCTTCAGAAGTTAACATGTCAGCAGTGTTACAATGGTTGTCAACAATTCCAGTGCCACTGATGAAGGAAGGAGCATCCAGCGGTGTTCCATCACCCGACTGCACGTACTGGGAGAAGATCAAAAACTTGGAATTACGGGATCATGTAATACACAATTGTAGTAATAACTCTGAACGCATTAAATATCAGTGCAACAGGTGTTTAAGCAAGTTTGTACAATATGGAAGATTAAAATGGCATCTCAGGAATTGTGATAGACTGGCTGTACATTCATCGGAATCAAGCTGTATATTTTGTAACAAAACATTGGCAAATATTCAAAGTGCACAACGACACGAAATATATCACTGTCCTTTTAATGAAGTCGATAATTCGTTTTTGTGTGAAAATTGTGGTGTACCAATATGTCGACCTGATAAACTAAATAGACATTTACGAACATGTAAACGACTTACTTCGTCCATTAAGAAGACTGTTTGAATCAAGGAATCCACAAAACTTTAGTACTTTGACTGTGTATTTTTTTGGTTTTTGTAGTAGTGTAGTACTTATGTAATAAAAGTTTTTTTTAAAATAACTTGCGGTGTTTTTTATTTTCTCAAACCTGCCACTTTAGTGGTACTTTTTTAAAATATTAAAGTTGTTTTGTATATGCCAGGGATCGAACCAAGGACCTAAGTCGATCTAATCAATCAGTATGTAGATTACATATTTATTTAATGAATTTTGAACTTTTTCCCGAATCTCTAGCATTAAAATTGTGCATTTACAATATGGTGGTCTTGATGTCTGATAGGATGATGGTCGTAGAGGATTTAGAGTCTCTTTACGAATGTTGAACATGGTTTATTGAAATTATTATTTTTTAAATAAAATTAAATCATATTGCATCGATTGGGTATCGAACCGAGGACGAGAATTGATCGAATCAATATGTTAATTAATGAGTGATTTATTTAATGAATTTTGGAACTTTTCCCGAATTTCTAGCTAAATAATTACGGATTTTTAAGATGGCGGCTAAATTTAATGTTGGCGGGTGTCACAGCAATAATAAATGATTACTGCACTCTAGCGGATAAGAATTAAACTAACATGTCATCAGCACACTCTCGCCGACGATACAATGATGATGGCTTCCAGCATCGAAGACAAGATGGCGGACATGACGTCATACTAGGTGACGATATATATTCTTTGAAAAAAAGTGGTGGGAGTCAGTATGCCAGCAGCCACCGCGGGGGAAGAATCGGTCGCCATTTTTTTTTTTGCCCTTACCGGGTTCGAACCATGGACTCCGATCTCTGTGTCGTAAAAGTACACTTTTTTATAAATAATTTATTAAAATTTTATTAAATTAATTTTTTTATAAATTTAAAAAAAATTCATTAAAATCGGATAATAAATAAAAAAATTAAAGATGGCGATCGTAACAATATTTGCAACGGTGACGTCATCATCCAATATGGCGGAAAACACAATGCCGGAAATTTCGAGAACATACAATTACGCCATCAAAAATGGCGGATCCAAAATGGCCGCCGTGATCTACTTGTCCCGTTACGTTGTGTCCCGTTACACCGAGTCCCGTTACGCTGTGTCCCGTTACGCTCATCCAAGATGGCCGCCGTGACGTCAGAGCAATCGGTCATTGACCCGGCTCCAGCTCCACGCCCCTGGACCCTGTGCCCGGATGCCCATTCCTATACTACTGGCACCTCTTAATAATTTGGCACGGGCCGGCCCTATTATAAAATTTCAACTTATAAAGGTATTAACCTATATTATAAATTGTAAATTCTTATTAGAATTATCAAGATGATGTTTTGTTTTCTATTGTTCAATTAACTATAGTAGAAAAATAAATAGAAGCACAGTTATAGTCGAACCTGCTTTTGTTGTTATTTATTCTTTTGAAAATAAATATCCACAGTCTCTCAAAATGTTTCCAGGGAGTGTTATAACCTCTAAACATAAGCAAAGTTATATTTTGACACAATTTCACCACTAAACAATATGACAGTAGTATTACTTAAGTTACGTAGTCGAAGAGGCATTCAAAATTAATGTTAAAGATTTAAGCAGCACATGTACCTCATCTACATGAACTACGACAAATGATCAAAGAACAAAACTTTGGCTGAGCATGGTCTCCTCATCATGTATTTATCACTAGTTTTGCTACCCACATAGTTGGTAAGTGGAATGACCTTTTTATAACCCTGACGCCGACGTCCTTGAAAATTTTGTTTACTTACGACTTTGAGTCTTAGCAATTTTAATATGTCTTGTCGCTAATCACACTGCATTATTTGTGATGCAGTGGGTTCAAGTTTCGGCCTAATTAAACGGTATCTCCGGTATCCTGACATTTTGAAGGATTCTCTGGTCGGCGCGTCCTGAGGATGTCGCCTCCCAGGAGCCTTCCAACACATCTGCCGAGCGGTTAAATATTATATCATTTGTTCCTTTTTCTATTAATTACATTTTACTCATTTTTTATGGCGATTGCGTTGAACTTCAGAAGAAAGAATAAATTCCCCGTTTCATATCTAAAGTGCTTCATTTATTTTTTGAAGGTTGAGAGTAAAGCATAATGATAATAAATTTTCCTCTGCACCTTTAATTTTCCCTATTCTAGGTCTACTCATTTGTGTGACTTTTTCTGTGAACAGGACATTTTATATTCGTTGGTATTTAACCAGGCTGCGTCTGTGAAGTCGTTTAGTGTGTTAACGGCTCACCCTGGTTTTCGGGTATTGTTTACATTCAGTACCTCCCCCCTTACCAACGCGCGCAATTAGTTTCCCGGAGGTTGGCCTGCCTGCGCGCGCCATCTCCCGTACGTCAACAAACAAACCCCCCCCCCCCCTTTTCCACTAAGCCTTGTTGGCTGCCCGACCTTCAGGCTGCCACCCCACCCCCTTCTCTGCTCTTCTCACAGCAAGGCAGCAGCTGACACCTGGCCCCGTCCTCCACCCCCTTCTTTCGGTCATCACCCACCGGGAGCACGCCGCTGAGATAAGCCTAGATATCTTCCCCCTCCTCCAGCTGTGTTAAAGACACATACTCCCCTCGCTGCAGTGGAAGGGAAAGGTAAATACATCCTTGGAAGGCCGGGGTGGAAAAGCTGTGGCAAGGGTTCAGGAAAAGGGTGAGAATAGGTGACACTCGTGGCAGCCTGGGCGACAGGAGTCATGATAGGGGCGGTTTGAGGGAGGGGTGAGTGTTGGGGAATGCTGAATGTGCAGTTAAAATGATTGTGGGTTGTTAAGTGATAGGGGCAAGTGAAGAGGGAAGGGAAAGTAACGATCGGGACTGTGGGGTGAAAGTGGAGTGAACTTCCAGCCTCTTGGGTTCAAGTGGTTACATGACTGGGAGTTGAGTCCTGGTGATGGCGGTGGTCCCTGTCAACTGCCCTATGGGAATGTAACTGCAGTCCTGCGGGTTTGGTGAAGGGTGATCCAGCATGACTAACCCAGTTCTCAACTTGGCAGAGAGGGTCGGATCTTGTAAACATTTGTCAATCTCTCTTTTGTACATATCATTCGGATTGTTAGCTGACAGCAAACTCAGATTTGAAAACCGACGTACGACATGGTCTAGCCTCGTAAGGGTGCGTTGAATATTACCTTTCCTTGTTTCCTTTTCAATTTTTTTGGCTAGAGCCTGAATATCCTGGTACTTCGAACAACAAAGATTAACTTCCTCGAGCACAGCCAATACTAATTTATGGGGTGGCTACTGGTATGCTTTCCTGAACAGCTGCTCTTAGGCGTTTCCTAAGTGTCTGTGTGTCACCTTGGTCATCAAGATTCTCAGAGCTAGTTCATATTCTATCTCGTCCTTAAGTAAACATCCCGCCTGGTATGTCGCACCAGCTGACTCGCAGCCTCCACGCAAGAGGCACCGAACTGGCGTACATTCGTCGCGTCGGTAACGCCTCTATGAGACTTTAAGCGGTGACCCTACAGGCCCTATAGGCTCCTTGTACTTCCCTACAGCATTCACAGTACTCTGTAGAATTTTCATACCTAAAAACGTCCGTGAAAACACTCTTTTTAGCCTTTTTCCGATGCCCAAAAATATACACGTTTATAAAGGTTACCACAAAGCAAATCTTGGATGGACAAGTGCGTAATGTCTCTTGAATGCGTTTCGTAATCAGCCACTTGTAAGAACTCTTGAGCGGTTTGTAAGTGGCGCGTAACAACCGGAGATCTGCACGCCGTCTGAAGGTCTATCCAGGCGGCCATCTTAACGAGGAGATTGCTCGGCGACGAGGGAAGAGTGGTTTCGTTCACTGGCGAGTGACAGTTTCATTGCCTGCTTTCTCAATTTTTGGTTCCAGGTACTCGGCTTTGCCTTTAAAAATTATTATTTTTTTATTTTTTTATGTTGCTAATTGCAAATAGTAATGGAGACATAGTATTAAAAAATATTCGAGTGAAAAAACCCCAAACCCCGTTTGAGAATTGAACCTGGGGCCTTTGACTCACCAGCCTGAACATCTAACCACTGAGTATCAGGTTTTTACATTATTCTTTCAATGGGAAAGATTGTTTTACCGTGGAACCGTGGAACCGTTCTTTGGTTTTCTCAATGAAATACAGTGCAAATTAGCAATAGTGTATTTTTTAAAAGTATTTTAATTTATTTTTTTTTATTTTCGCATATAGTTAAGTGTCATATAGTAAAGCATCAGTGAACAGATTAAGTGTTATGTTTTAGTAGCAGTAGGAATAAAGTAATTTAACTTCCTTAAAGTGCATACCTATGTGCCGTTGTGCACTTGTTGTGTGGGCATGCGCCCATTATTGCTTATATGTTGTTTAATTAAATGCAAACTGGGAGGCTACTTTTTTTTATATTTTTTTTAATACCTAATTGTTTTTAACTTTTTGATTATTTGAAGTATAATGAAATAATTATTATTTTAAGTATCAATTTGTAAGAAATAATTGTTTTTGTATAAAAAATTTTTTTGTTAAAATATATTTATGTCTTTGTTAAGCTTTGTGGATTTAAAAGAAAAACATATGGACTTCAAAAGACTTTAAAGATCATAAATTAATTTTTCCTTTTGTTTATATTAATATTGTGGTTAAGATTTATTATTGAGTTATTGCACTTAAGTGCAGGAAAGTGTAACATTTTAAGTTTCTCATCTCTATGTATTGTCATATCTATGGTCATCTTCATATTGGAAAGGAAAAGGTAGTACTTTCCTTTCTGTTTTTGTCAGCCATAATGTAGACATCAAAATTTTTGTGCTCGTCACGTATCCATCGACATCCATGTCAAAAGTTGTGTATTTACTACCGCATTAGGTGAGTTTTACCGCCTTTTCCCCGGGAATCATTGTTTTATAATTATTTATGGGATAGTTTAATTTTTTGTTGTTTAAAAACTTATTTAGCGGTCCGGGAGTTGGCGACCTCTCGCTGCCCCATGCCTGAGGTGTGATCCATAAGCTTCGCCCATAACATCTGGGCACCCCAGGGCTTGTCCCGTGGTTCTACGGCGATGGGAGCCGCCAACAAATATCCCAGGAAAGTTTTCGACGACTAAATCCTAAGCATGCAGCATGGGTAGTTAACCTGTTTCGGCCGCGCGTATCTTCTTGCAATCTCATCGAATATTTCATCAAACTACCCCTTTGGCTTCGAAATCATTTTATTATTGAACTATATTTTAATACTTTCTGTATCTTAAATTTACAATAATTATTTTGAATATGTAACTAAATAATAATTTTTTGAAAATGTAACTAAGTAATAATAATTTTTTTTTGAAAGTGTAACTAAGCAATCATTTTTTTTGAATATGTAACTAAGCAATCATTTTGTGGGGCCCCATTTTTGTTTTGACTGTACGAATACTCAATTAATACTCTTTATCGTGTTTTAAATAAATATGTTTTGTTATGGCTGACCCGATATCAGTGTGTATTTTATGTTGCATTTACCTAACCTTTTTTAATTAATTTCTTATCTATATAAATTCTTAACAGGTTACCAACTTTTGTTCGGTAGTTTTCCCAGTCGGCATATTTCCTCTCTACTCATTATTTATTCAATACAACTAAGTGCCGTGCCATTGAGCCTAAGGTCCTGGAGTCTTCCGTCGTGATTTGCCTTGGTGAGGTTTGGTAAACTGAGCCAAGAGTAGATAAAGGCTCAAAAAGATGGTAGCAGAGCTGGTGGTTCTGGCATGTTGCTTTGTTGTGTTTCTTGTGCATGTGTAGGATATTTTATTTTCCTTGCATGTGTCCCTGCCTCGGAGTTTTGCATGGCTTGGGGATGGCAATAGTTTGTTTTGTTAATTTGGTCTTGGTATAAGTTTTGTAAGTTATTTGTTTATCATGACGTCTACTATTGTGCCTGAGTTCTTGTTAAAAGATGAACTTACTTTTGAGTGTTTTTCACGTGGTCTACCATGTGAAAACACCACAACTGCCGTTTTGCGTAAATCTCTGCGCACTGCCCTTCAGAATAATGTGCCTGTTGTTAGTGATAATTTAAAGGACATTGACCCTAATGAGGAATTTAATTTGGTCTCAAGTAAAATCTTTGTGTTACAAGAGTTAGTGACAAATCTTGTTGATGATGAGAATTTTGCGCTTACTTTGCCTAGAGTGAGAAATAGGTTGAGACATTTGGAACGACGCGTTCAATCCCTGTTAGAGTTACATTCTCTTGTTTTGTCTGAGGTCCAGGTTGCCTCATTAAAAAATGTTTTTGCAGAAGTTAAGAAACTACTTGAACTTGTCAGTAAATCAGAATTAGATTTTTCCCTTTTAAGAGACCTGAATCCTGTGTCATCCATGACACAAGTCTGCGACCGTCTTGCTGGGCTAGCATTGCCCGCTGCCTCTAAGCAGCATCCTACTACTGCACCTATTCCAGGTCCTTCTCATGTGAATCCCGATCCCCCTGTGGTTGATCTACCTAACCTAACCTACACCACGGTGACACCGCCCACGAGTTCAAATTCTCGTGTCACGTTTAGTAACGCATCATGTGTACCACACCCAGTGACAACACATAACACTTCATTGCCCAATGTTTTTGGTAAATTGACTCACCCGCTAGAAAAAATGTTAAAGGATTTTCCGACCACTGATGGTCTGCATATTCCTACCTTTTTGAATTTTCTCAAGCTTATCGTCAAACTGAAACAAAGTAATAGTATACATGAAACTCAGATTTTAGAGGTTATATACCCTTTTACGCTTGGTCCGTTGGCTGAAAGGACACAGTTGGCCATTACACAAATGTTTTCGTTCGATCAGTATCATGAAGACATACTTAGTTTCTTCATCCCATCTAGGCTACTGACCCAACTACAGTTGAATAATTACAATAGATTACAAAAGCCAGGTGAACATCTTGCAGCCTATGTTAATGAGGTAAAAGAGGCGGCTGCTATTTTTCGTTTGCAAGTTAGTGAACAGGAGGTGATTAACACCATTTTAGATGGGCTCACACCTGATGAACGGTCCAGATTAGTTTTTCTAACTAAGCCTTGTACATTTTCTGAATTGGATAGGATGTGCATTCACTCCCAAAATGTCCGCTTTGCGGATCATCAAAGAAACGGGTCGTTTTCTCAGTATCCTGGAAATAAACAATTCAAGTATTATTCTAGCCCGCGTACTGAAATGCATCCCAGTCATAATGCAGTATTTAGGACCTCAAACTCACGATTTCAGAATAGTACACCAAGAAATCAGAATCAAACTTATCATGGGCCTATCTGCCATTTTTGTAAGAAGCCTGGGCATGTAATAAAAGAGTGTAGGGAACTAAAACAAAAAAATGCTTAAAGCAGGGAAGTAAAGTGAGCGGCTTCCACTGCAAAACTAAACAAGCCAATAATTCTCAATACAATGCTCACCTATTTCGTAAAATCAAATCTGCCCGGCATTTTCAAAGAAACTTTGGAATCCAAATTCCTTATAAGCGAAACCCAGATCATATTGGTAGTCTTGGTCTTCCTAATTTTGTGGGTTTAAGTCCTGCACCTGTTCCTCGTATACCAGTAAGTTTCAATAATTTTGAGGAAGAAGCCCTTGTAGATTCAGGATCCACACGTTCCATTATTTCATATGATTTGTTTTCTAAGTTAAAAGCAGCTAACCTAGTCAAGTTTGTGGAGAAAGGTGATTTCAAGTGTTACACTGCATCTAATGATGTGTTACCCATATTTTGTCGTGCGACTATAAAATTGAAAATTGCACATTTTACCTGGATGTTTCCATGTTTGGTTTCTAAAGAGGTGATTTTAGATTTTATTCTAGGAGCAGATTTTATGTCCAAATCTGGACTTGTTCTAGATATGCAAGAAAAGAGTGTTTTTTTTAAGTTTCAACCTAATCTTAAAATTAGTTTTGTGGGCACCAAGCAGCAACATGATAACCTTGCAGAAATTAGTACAGAGAGCTACAGTAATAAAGAACATGACCCATTGGATCATTTACCTCATCAACAGCGTATCGCTATCAAAAATTTGTGTGAACAATTTCCTAAGGTTCTAACCTCAGAATTAGGGCTTACCAAACTGTTGGAATACGAAATCAAACTTAATGATAAAAGTTATGTCAAAAGTCAACCTTACCGTCTTGCACCTCCCCAAATGAATCTTTTGAGACAGGAAGTACAACAATTATTGGATAAAGGGGTCATTGAACAATCTACTTCACAGTATGCGAGTCCCGCATTTTTGGTCCCTAAACCTAATGGCAAACAACGTATGGTTGTAGATTTTCGTAAGCTTAACCAAAAAATTGAAATTGAGTCTGTCCCTTTGCCTGATTTGCATTCGGCATTTCATTGGTTTTCTAAAGCAAAATATTTTACCACCATTGATCTAAATTCAGCATACCATCAAATTCCTTTGAAACAGGAGTCAAAACCAATTACTAGTTTTTGCATACCATGGAATTTATACCAATTTACTCGTGTTCCTTTCGGTCTTGCGACAGGCGCACAGGTTCTCACACGATTGTTGGATCAGATTTTTCATGACATCAAATTTAAGTTTGTTTACAACTATTTGGATGATCTGGTGGTATATTCCGAAAGTTTCGAGGAACATTACCAACACCTGAATGAAGTACTGTCTCGTTTGGAAAAGGCAGGTTTAACAGTGAATCCCCAAAAGGTTAAATTTGCAGTTCAGGAAATTTCATTTCTAGGTCACAAAATTTCTTCTCAAGGCATTTCCATCGACCCTGAACGTACCAAAGCAATTAGAGATTTTCCACCACCCCGTGATGTCAAGGGTATAGCCAGATTCATCGGTATGATTCAGTTCTTTGGAAAATTTATCCCTAATTTAGCGGAAAAGGCAGTCCCTTTAAATCACTTACGAAAAAAGAATGTGAAATTTGAATGGGGAGAAGAACAACAAAAGGCATTTGAAACTTTGAAACAGGATATTATGAGTCCACCTGTCCTCCGCATGGCGGATTTTTCAAAACCCTTTATTTTACAAACTGATGCTTCTAGTTCAGCCATAGGCGCAGTTTTGGCACAAGAGTTCGATGGTGTTAGACACCCTATTGCATTTGCATCCAGAACACTCACCTTTCAGGAGAAGAAATCATCAATTTATGAATTAGAATGTTTGGCTGCTGTTTTTGGTATCGATAAATTCAGACCTTATTTAGAGCATGCAGAATTTTTGTTGGAAACCGATAACCAAGCATTATCGTGGCTTTTAGCTCACCCACGTCAACTAGGCAAAATTGGTCGTTGGGTTATGAGAATTTCTTCATTAAAGTTTAAAGTTCAACATATCCGTGGAACACAGAATGTAGTTGCGGATACCCTTTCACGCATGTTTAATGATACTCAGGTTGATAAACCTCTAGATGAAGCTGCTTGTAAAGTACTCTTAACCGATTTTCCCTTAGCTTTCAAAAATATTCAGGCTCATCAGGAAGAGGATGAAGAGCTGCAGAAAATTGTAAAGAGTTTAAGATCCGGCATTTCCCAGGGCCCATATTTTTTATCTAAAGGTATCTTGTATTCAAGAATTCGAAATAACCAGAAACGTATTGTGCTACCTAAAATTCTGAAACCAGTTGTATTTGAATATTTTCATTCCTCACCTATTGGGGGACACCTTGGCATTTATAAAACTATAGAGGCTATAAGAAAACATTTTGTGTGGAAAGGTATGCACAGTGAAATTTCAGAACAAGTTAAGAAATGTTTTTGTGTGCTTTTAGCAAACCTGCTCAAAATACCCATTTGGGTTTATTGGCATCAGAGGTCGCTGAACGGCCAATGCAGAAATTATTCATAGATTTTGTTGGCCCTTTGCCAAGGAGTAAGCAAGGGCATAATATGTTGTTAGTTTGTGTTGACGCCTTTTCCAAATTTGTTTGGCTTATTCCACTTCGAAAAGCTGATGCACCTTCCACTATCAAAGCTCTTCAAACTCAGATTTTTCAAAATTTTGGTATTCCATCTACTATTGTTTCTGACAACGGATCTCAGTTTACATCAAAATTATTTAAGAATATGTGTTTCACCCACGGCATACGCCGCATTACCTTGTCTCCATACTATCCTCCGCCTTCGCATGCGGAAAGATTCAATCGTAATCTCCGTTCAGCATTAATTGCTTTCCATGCGAAAGACCAGTCTAGTTGGGACAAGAATTTAGTTTGGCTACAAATGGCTTTCAATTATGCCCGCCATGAATCTCATAAATCTACTCCATTTAATTTAATGTTTACTTTTGCTCCAAATAACCCTTTGTCAAATCTTTGGTGTCTAAATGATTTGTTACCACAGGATCCACAAAGTGTTAAAGAAGTTTGGGCAGCTGCCCTCAAGAATTTGAAGCGGTCTCATGATAAAAGTCTTATTAAGTATAACAAGAATCGTATTGCAAATCCCTTTCGGCCAGGTGATCTGGTTTTGTGCAAAGCACACCCTACCAGCAAAGCAGTTGATAAGAGAATGGCTAAATTGTCTTTTCGTTGGTCAGGTCCATACCAGATCCAGCGCTTTCTTACCCCTGTTACAGCTAGTCTAGTAAATCCTGAGACGGGAGTTTATGTGACGAGAGCTCACATTTCCCATTTAAAAAGGTATTATTCCCACCCTTCAGTTTAAGTGTGCATTGTTTAGGAACGGCCGCCTAACTTTGTGTCCTACTGTTGGCGTTGTTTTGTTATTTGGGTCTTTGACTCAGTTGATCGTGGACTGATCACCCACGTGTCCTAGTCTTTGAGTCCCTTGTAACTTTTGAACTCGAGTCATAAAAATAAGTAAATAAAAAACCATGGTACTAGTTTTTTAAGTTGTTGCAACATTTTTTTTACATATTCTTTTTTAATCTCATTTCATGGGAACAAGTTTGGGTGCATAATGTAGTATGTTATTGTATTTACATGTAAGGGTAAATTTTTTGTTTGTTTGTTTCTTGGGTTAATATTTTCCAGTTGTTATGTGGGATCTTGGGTCGATATGTTTGTGACCACATATTTTTTTTGGTTATGTGTTTTAGTGTATTTTTTCCGTCTGCTCCGGGATGTTGGGCACCTTCGCCATGTTCGGGGCGGGGAGTCTTCTTTCGTGTCTCTTCTATTTGGTTCTCAGCGATGTTACGGTAAACCCTCTCAACTCTGGTATTATTTTTGAAAAGGAAGATCCACTGTTGTTCTCAGACAATTTCTATTCAATTCAATTTCTATTCAATTGGAAAATCAAAGTAATCAATTGGAGGTGGCGTTAAATGACATAATTAAAGTAAACAATGTGCACCTTATGGAAAACGATTCATGGAATGAAAACTTTGCATTTGTGATCCACCAACTTGAAGATAATTTTAATGCATATAAATCAGAGACCAGTGCAATGACTTCTTTGTTGCCTCGAAAACATTTGCGCACTAAACGCGGTTTGCTTAATTTCGGTGGAAAAATTTTGAAAACTGTCTTTGGAACTCTTGACAATGATGACTTAATTAGTTTGGAAGAACGTCTCAAGGAAGTATCACTTAGTCAGGATGAAATTTCGGCCACTGTTGTGAACCATATGTTTGTTGTTCAACATTTAGAAGAAAGAGTGATTAATAACACGAGACTTGTGAGAAATCTAGCTGAACATTATCTTGATAGCCACAATGCATTTCTTAAGCTTTTTAATAATACAATTCATGAGATTTGAGATAAAATCATGTTGGTGAATTGGCGAGTTGATTTGAATACCCTTTTGTTTAGAATTAGTGAAGCCCTATCCACTGCACGTGTTGAACTTTCTGATTTGAGGCAAGCCATTGAAAGTAGTGTACATGGCAAATTAAGCTCTGTTTTGTTGCAACCAAAAGTTTTTATCAACATTCTAGAAAAGGTTCAACATTTAATCTCTTTACCCTTACACATGTTTGCTCCAGTTTCTTTTGATAATCTATATATGTTTTATGGTCTTAGTTCGGTCCAAGCAGTAATTTTTAATGGTTCATTGAATGTTGTTATTAACATACCTCTTGCCAATAAGGACAGTAGTTTTGAGTCATACCGTGTTTTTGCTTTTCCATTTTTCTTTCACAAACTTAACCATTACCTGTTTCTTAAGGTTCACGATGTCCTGTTAGTTAGTCCTGACAGAAAACATTTTGCTACTGTTGACACTAATGTTCTGTCTGGTTGTAAAAAACATGGCATAACTTTATGTCCCTCTGTTTTTCCTTTTTTTGATTCCCATGTCAATAGTTGTGAATTTAACCTTTTTCTTGGCAAACCTTTCTTTGAATTTTGTGATAAATCTATTGTTTCCCTGCAACTACCTTTCTTCCTGAAGACAAATTCTTTGTGGATTTTTGCAAGCAACACATCCATTGATGTTACCTTTTTATGTCGAACGACCACCAAATCTCTTTCACCGTTTACCATACCAATAATCGGTAGTGGTTTTATCAGTAATGCCTCACATTGTGATATTGTAAGTCCTTTTTTTTAGAACTTTTGGTTCTGTTAGTTCATCCTTGACTCTCAATTTAACATTGCCCACTATACATATTCCTAAAGTAGATTTTAATGTAAGTAAGTTGACTTTTGCACCATTCCCTAATTTAACCTTAAATAACTCCATTGTTAAAGATATCAGTAATCTTTTAATATCACAACCCAGTGGTGCCTCCTTTCATGATGTGATTAATCTTCTTAAACCTCACCAGCAAGTTGAATCCAGTTCCTACCTTAACATTGTTGCTGTATCCTTATCTGCTCTGGTTGGCTTGGCCATTTTTATTCTCAGTCTTACTCTTTGGTTCAAGTTTCGGTCTCAAACGACCAACCCTCCTGTCTCTTCCTCTCCTATACCTGCAGGTACTATCTTGATTCCCTTAGCATCATCCTCCACCGTGGAGTAATTGTATCTTGTGTAATGTTAATTTTGCTTTATTTTTGGGTGTTACCTTTGTCATGGGTATTATAGTTTTAGTTAGTGCACTATTGCCATCTGCCAGCTGTGGTGTGCTTTGAGGGGGGGAGTGTGTGCCGTTGTGCACTTGTTGTGTGGGCATGCGCCCATTATTGCTTATATGTTGTTTAATTAAATGCAAACTGGGAGGCTACTTTTTTTTATATTTTTTTTAATACCTAATTGTTTTTAACTTTTTTATTATTTGAAGTATAATGAAATCATTATTATTTTAAGTATCAATTTGTAAGAAATAATTGTTTTTGTATAAAAAATTTTTTTGTTAAAATATATTTATGTCTTTGTTAAGCTTTGTGGATTTAAAAGAAAAACATATGGACTTCAAAAGACTTTAAACATCATAAATTAATTTTCCTTTTGTTTATATTAATATTGTGGTTAAGATTTATTATTGAGTTATTGCACTTAAGTGCAGGAAAGTGTAACATTTTAAGTTTCTCATCTCTATGTATTGTCATATCTATGGTCATCTTCATATTGGAAAGGAAAAGGTAGTACTTTCCTTTCTGTTTTTGTCAGCCATAATGTAGACATCAAAATTTTTGTGCTCGTCACGTATCCATCGACATCCATGTCAAAAGTTGTGTATTTACTACCGCATTAGGTGAGTTTTACCGCCTTTTCCCCGGGAATCATTGTTTTATAATTATTTATGGGATAGTTTAATTTTTTGTTGTTAAAAAACTTGTTTAGCGGTCCGGGAGTTGGCGACCTCTCGCTGCCCCATGCCTGAGGTGTATTCCATAAGCTTCGCCCATAACATCTGGGCACCCCAGGGCTTGTCCCGTGGTTCTACGGCGATGGGAGCCGCCAACAAATATCCCAGGAAAGTTTTCGACGACTAAATCCTAAGCATGCAGCATGGGTAGTTAACCTGTTTCGGCCGCGCGTATCTTCTTGCAATCTCATCGAATATTTCATCAAACTACCCCTTTGGCTTCGAAATCATTTTATTATTGAACTATATTTTAATACTTTCTGTATCTTAAATTTACAATAATTATTTTGAATATGTAACTAATTAATAATTTTTTGAAAATGTAACTAAGTAATAATAATTTTTTTTTGAAAGTGTAACTAAGTAATAATTTTTTTTGAATATGTAACTAAGCAATCATTTTGTGGGGCCCCATTTTTGTTTTGACTGTACGAATACTCAATTAATACTCTTTATCGTGTTTTAAATAAATATGTTTTGTTATGGCTGACCCGATATCAGTGTGTATTTTATGTTGCATTTACCTAACCTTTTTTAATTAATTTCTTATCTATATAAATTCTTAACAGGTTATCAACTTTTGTTCGGTAGTTTTCCCAGTCGGCATATTTCCTCTCTACTCATTATTTATTCAATACAACTAAGTGCCGTGCCATTGAGCCTAAGGTGCTGGAGTCTTCCGTCGTGATTTGCCTTGGTGAGGTTTGGTAAACTGAGCCAAGAGTAGATAACGGCTCACCTACTACAGTGACTATATTATAATGTACTATCCTAGAATCGAAAACAGTCCCAAGAGGTACAAGTACTGCACTAGGCGACGGACGACAACACATTTCCGAGGTTAATCGGAAATCCAAGGACCTTAAATATAAATTAATGGTTTTTACAATTGAAAAACCAAATTACAAACAAGTATTGGGTCTCTGCGTACTGTTTAATACAATCCGCTCTCAAATCATTTAAGTTCAAAAAAACAATAAGTAGGAACAGCTTACAGACGGATTAAAAATAATATTCAAGTTTAGCTTTACAATCAAGGCGGAGATGACTGCCACAGGCAATAAACAGTTAATTTTAGGTTCGTTTCCATTTTACAATAAATGAAATATTACAATATAATACGTTTATACATAACGTCATAACAATCTTGCAATAAAAACTTTAATAATTTTATCTGTCAAGTGACACAAACTAGATTAAATAATGTCGAAAAAAAGCAAAATCATAAAAAATAACCAAAACATTATACTTAACGACGTCGTACACTTCTCAAACTCACGAAAAATAATATGTTACCTAAAAAACAGTAACATTAGACTTCAAACGTTTTACCAGTATGTATGTTAACATTCATTCTTACTCATGTAGCAAATAATCTCGCAAGACTACAACAAATAGGGGTTATCGCGTTTTTACAAACATCAAACTAAAGCATGTCCTTAAAACAATTAGCAAGGGAACAATGAATGGATTAGAAAACAAGATCAAGGTACTTAAAACCTTGAACCACAAAAAATAAATAAATCTCTTGTGAAAAGATCCACGCATACACGTTATCAAAAGGTTAACAGTGTGCTGGGCACACGGTAGAAACGTCAAACAGAAGCGAGCGAGCAAACCCTGTGTGGCATGCACATGCAAAGACCAACATACACTACTGAGTGAGAGCTGAGGTAATTTTCTCTGAAAATAAATCAGTTACTGATAAATAAAATCGCCTAGAAGATAAACTCCTAGCAAATGACTACCCACCTGGCATCATAAAGCAACACATGACAACCCACAATTCCCCCACCATTCAACAAAAATCTGCCTAAAAACCAAGTGGTACATTGGTTATTCCTATTTCTGTTGCTTTTATAAAGAAAAAATATGACTTGGAAACAAACATACATAAAGAACTGTTTTCAAGTCAAATTCTCAGTGAAAATGATGATCACCATAGTAAAACCAACCACAGACAAATTTCAATGCGAGAAATGAGATTATTAGAACAACTTTGTAAATGGATTTACATACATTGGAGAAAATTTCCAAGCCCTTTCAACACCCATCAAAGAACACAAAAACAATATAAAGAAATATTAAACTAAATATCCAGACTTGCTAAATATACCTGGTACCACACTCGTAAAACATTCTAGAACTGCTTCTCCACTCATACATGAATAACGTACAATAAAAACTAAAATTAGATAATCGGCAATTTTTGTCAGACAAAGCAAGTTATCAGTGAACAAATTATTGTATTAATAATATGTGTACACCTTTAATTATGACTCAAACCAAATTACCACAAAAAGCCATAGCCAAACAACTATCCTCGCAGCAAGACACCAGCTAACAGCATCAGCTCTCAAGTGCATGGTTAGAGGACTGCTCGTCTCGTATTGGCCACTTTGTACCTGAGGACGGGAACAGATCACAGTTCCCAAAACTTCGCAATTGTTTTCTCAGGCAGCTTACTTTGTTCGTCTGTGCTATTGTCGTTGTGCTGACCAGAATATCTCATTTATCACATCGCTGGGTTCACCTGTGCGTTTTTATGTTGTCGCGTTGTCATTATTTGTTAAGTATCATCGTGAGGTGTGTGTGTCACCGTTTTTTCCAAGGTCGTTTTTGGTGTTTATTTACTGCCCTTGCTGCTACTGTCTCGTGGTTTTGTCTTACTGTTTTCGCCCAAGCGTAATATATATACCTATTATTTTACTAATGCCTTACATGGACATTTTCTGCTGCTAATGTTTTTAATTTTTTGACATCGCTTATTTTTGCTGTTTTCTATGTGTTTCCATGTTCATCTTTTTATGGTTCTTAATTTATTTGGCCCATCATCGAGATTTATTATGACAAACTGTGTAACCAGCAATAGTGTATGTCCAAAATAATATCTTAAAGAAACAGCATAGATATTCAAATTAAAATGTCTAGAGATTATATAGTTCCAACACAGTAGCAACTCAATGTATTGCTCTGTAGTTTTATGTATTAGGTCGGGCAACGCCGGATACTTCAGCTAATTATTATATATAAATATCCGTAAACATTTACAATCATAAAATTAATACAACCAACGTTTTGGAAAAATCCTTACCTTAAGTAATGTAATGATATCGACCAAGCTTGATCAGTTACATAAACTAATTTTAGGAACATAAGCCATTGCTGGTATACACTGTATGTCAGCTGTTATTAGATTGCTCTCCGTCTGTTTGTTGTCCATTCTTGGGGGTTTTCTATGACATACAACATAACCCTGAAATAGCGTATTTCCTTTTAAAAAAAAAAAAAAAAAAAAACTCTATTGCAAGAACTATTCAGTGGTTAGATGTTCTGGCTGGTAGGTCGCAGATCCCAGGTTCAATTTCCGAAGCGGGTTGGGTTTTTTCATTAGAGTAATATTTGTTTGCCGAGTCCAGAACTTGGTACTGTGTTTTTCTCTCACCTGCACTCTGCGGAAGGCAGTGTCAGGCCATCGCAGTTTCACTTCACCTGTTTCGGTCATGTGACGCACTGGTCCTCTCACCGAGGGATGACTGAAGCAACTAAGCAGTCTATAGGTTGTCCAACTCGTTATCATGAATTAGGCTCGTATATGAGTCCTGCCAATGTGACTACGCACGAAGATCAGTGATGCACATACATTATCTGGCTGCATTACAAACTATTCCATTACGAAAAATATTTTTTTTTTCCTTTTTAGGTTAGGTATTTTATTCTTTATAGTAACTTAACGGTCGATTCTCCAATGTATTTTGGAAACGGAGCTAAGAACTACCATTCCCTCCGAATCCTCATGCTGTAACATTTCAGGTTGTGTAAAGGGATAAAGGTCAAGAATGGACTTTACCTCAAAAACCTTAAAAACATGTCTTTGTGAGCTTATCTATAAGGTGGACACCGATTCACTATTTAATTCCTGCAAAATGTAATGCGCAAATACCCCAATCCTTTCCTCCACCTGTGGATTTTCCATGTCTTAAACTTTTCTGAAAACAGGCATTTTAGACTTTACACTCCTCTAAAAATACAGTTTGAAAATCTAAAATTGGAAGCAGAACTACTCATTCGACCTCAACACGTTCTTAAATGCTTTCGACAAACAGACCCCATTCGGATGTATTGAGCAGTTTTCTAATAGCTTGGTATCTTCTGAAGCTCTGCGCACCGTGTGTGTGACAAGGTAGGCTGGCCGGGAAGCCTACGATTCACGCCGAGTATTCGACATGCCCGAAGATTACCGAATACCTGCCTTCGGATGACTTCGGAATTCTTTTGTTTCACGAGCTCTAGGAGGGCTAGGGTGGTACCTGTGTCGTTGGCCCGCACCACACTTGCCCACGCCTCTACGCACCACGCACCGCTTCACTATCGGTGATGTGCTGAAGTACCTGTGCACTCACGGTGACATGGTGTAGCCAAGAGCTTCCGACACGTCCTCAAAGCACTTACTACCCTGAGTAATTAAACACATACTTTGGAACGTTCCTAAAAAATAAATTACCACTCTTTCGCTGTCCTTAAGTTTCTGAAAAACCGATGATTATAAAATTAAGTTTTTTTCTCAATGCAGATATGAGGATATTTTTCAGACGCCTTTTAGAATGTTTGTGAACGATGCGTTGACACACGAAGTTTCACAGACCGTTCCGCCCGGCCAGCAATCCTCGTCAACGTGTTCCAACCCAGTGCCGGAGATCGCAGAAGTATTCCGGCACACCAAGCTCAAACTGCAATTTTTTTTAAGGACCTGAAATTATCTTGAAAAATAACAGATATTTGTAAATTTTCACATTTTAAAGAATGCAACTTTATAATTCGAATAATTTAGCTGTTTAAACTGATTTTATTTTTAAATTGACGTAATTTTTTTTAAAAACTGGAAATTTTGTACGATTTTGGCAAATTTTATCAACAATGAGCAAATTTTGAAGGACAATGTGAAGGTCATCCAAGATGGCCACCGTGACGTCAGAATTCAAGATAACGGATCGGCTCCTTGTCTTCTCCACCTGGCTCCTGTGGCCGTACTGGCTATGATATACTACTTATATTATTTCATGGTGCTACTTTTAAAATATAAATGTAAATATTATTGTTCAATCTAAAAATATTTATGAGATAATTGTTGTTTTTGTTTCTATATCACATAACCCGTATTTTATTTATTGGTCAATTCTTTATTTTACGGAATAACAATACACAATGATAGGCTTTGTGGTTTTTGTATTTATCCACAAAGAAACTTACGAAAGGATACAAAGTATCGTGTACGGAAGACACACCACCGCGGGCCTCGAAATGTCAAACAATTAAACCATTGCTACGTTCTGACTTTTGACCAGCCATCCGACCACATAGTGAGATGATTTGTCTCTGTCATTCCTACGAGCATAACATTTGTGGCACCGATTCAAGAGTTTGCGCCCCTACTGATTGTTTGGTCCTCAGGTAGTTTGAAAATAGTGAAGTCGTGCATCGCTGGGCTAAAGCTTTGAATAGACCTTCATATTGTTGCCGGAGGAAAGGTTGTAACTCGTCATCGCCGTAGCTTCTGCGCTGTTGCTGCTGACGTGGCAGCGCATTTCGCCGACGAAACTCGTCAACTCCTCGAGACGGCGGGCCAGAGGTCAAGCATTGTGCTCCTCTGTACGAGCAGACGTCAAGTCTCCCCCCCCCCCCTTTCTAATTCTTCTACTATGGAATGCATTTTTCTATAATTACCGAGGAAAAAGAACCTTTGGAGACTTAGAAAGAAATTTTTTTCAGCCCCGGGATTTATCGTCTAACCCGAGCGCGTAGGTGTCGGAAACGCGGGTCGTAACCACCTGAAACATTCAACAAAGGGCAAGCCTTCTGGCTTTTTTTTTCCAAGCGCACTGATATTAATCCGCATAACCTTAATAGCAGAAGATACAATTCAAAGGATTTCTATGCTTTTATTCCTCTACCTCTCTTTTTTAAATTCTATCGGCAAGGAAGGATAAAAAAAAATATGGAGTGAAAAAATACAGTTAAAGAAAATTGCATTCGCTTTTCAATCTTAGATGTACATTCTTGGAAGGAAAAAGAGCAAGTCTTCTGTCACCAATTTCCATTTATTTCATTTTCATCCCCTATTCTCACCCTCCAGCTTCGTAAACCGTTCTTTTTTCTTTCTTTTTTTAACTCTCCATCCACAACCTTTTTTTTTCCTAAGCTGGTTTGATGCCATTTACATGTTCTGACAGAGTAATTTATTCAGGAAAAACTTAATTATACCTTTTGTTATCCTGTGATCTGATGGATTCCTACCGCCTGAAGCAACATGATTATACACAATGGTCGGAGGAGGGTAACAAAAGACATTTGGCACTGATGAAGCGGTCGTCGGTTCCGTGTCTTCAGGAGGTTTAGTTCTACATCGAGGAAAAAAAATCACGTTTTTATGTAGCTGGAGAAAATGTCTTCTTCTGATATCGTGTTGCCATTGTTTGTAGGAGCAAACTAGGGAAACTGAAAGGACATTCATTATAACAACACTTTAAACTTAATATTGTGAAATTTTTTTAGTGGACGGACCAGTGAAATATACTACGTTCAGAAATTTAAGAGTCAGAATTTCTCCTACTTAATGTTTATGAAATATAGTATTTTAAAATAACCAAGAAGAAGAGAACGATTTATGCGCCCAAAATATTTCAAGTGATGTTATAAAAATTAAAATTTTGGCTACTAGTATTGTGTCGCATTTATTGACAACAAATACTTGTACCCATTTATGACATTATACTAATTTTCAAATACCAATACTTTATTTAATACCTTTATTTTATTTATAGAATAAGCTTACTTTATACATAATAAACGTCAATTTATCGCAGGCATAGGTTCCAAGTTATTACAAACTTTTAGCGAAGGTCTTTATTTAGTAATTTTTTTATAAAGCAGCTGATCAAATAATTTTTCATTATATTTCTCAAGTAAAAAAAATTGACCATAAATATTGTGATCAAATGAAACCTTCAAGCCCAGCTTTACTTTTTAACTGCAAGACCTTTCGGTGAATTAATTTCAGCAAACCCTGTTGTGAATACCTATAAATAATTTTGTTGATTATACTTGAATAAGAAAGTACTTATATAAAAAGTAATTCAACTTATTATGATATTTATATTATATATGTTGCTGTTTCAATGACATCACCAGATTTCAAGATGCAATGTAGCTAATATTTAGTACAACAATTACGAAAATATTTTCATATGTTACTGCAGACGTCTCAGTTAAAACGTTTGCTGACTATAGTAGTACATGAACGGGTATTCTGGGACTGGAGTCGGAGTGTATAGCGTGGAGTGGGTCCTTTGACCTTTGACCTAGACCCCGAAGGCCATATTGGATCCGCTATCTAGAAATCGAGCGTTGCGCTCACTAATGTTGCACTAATCGTTACGCACGCCATATTGGATTGTATGACTACATTTTTGCACTTTTCGTTACCACTGCCATATTGAATTCTAGAAAATTTTTAATTTTCGTTACGACCATCTTAAAATCTAATAACATGTTTGCCAGTTTGGAACTGATATCATAGCCACTTTTTTCGATTCTAAAATCATGTCAGCCATTTTATTTCGTCTGCTGGAGGCCGCCATCGTGGATGATGTCATGGCTGCCATATTGTTAACTTCTGTTCTGCTGGAGGCCGCAATCTTGGATACCGTCATCTATGTTTCCGCTGTTTCCTCCTAGAGAGCACCAACATCGTTCTGTCTCATCACATAATGTCGATGTTCCATTATCTACCAGTGCTGTTGTCCTTATTGACTTATAAAAATTAACTATTTTATGCATAATACTTGGAAGTAATGTAATTCAAACCAACACAGCTCTGACTTATGGGTAGGAAAACATACGCCTTTAATCTCTTGGCCATAAAGACATTTACCAGGCTGAAAATTAAATAAGGCATATAAAAAGTAAGCCACACATTCCGACTTATAATTTTTTTTAATTTTAAGTAACAGTATCATTGCCTGTTCAAAGCAAAACCTCCATCTTGTTTTCAGTACTCGCTAGCAGGAGCGCTAGTGCCACTTAGTACACATGTCGTATGCTAGAGCGCATTACCATCATATTAGTTTAATTTTTAACACGATAAAGTGCAGGAATAATTTATTGCTATAACGCCCGCCATCTTGACAGTTGGCCGCCATCATTGAAATATCTCATAATTTAGCTAAAAAATCTGAAAAAAATCTAAAAAATAATTTAAAATCGATCACCTCAGTTCGATCCTTGATCAGTGCAAACATAAAATTACCAAAGAAATACAGGTCAGAGAAAAACAAATATTTATATATAATTACAACAAGTACAAAAGAAATGCAATTTTATAAGTGTTTCTCGCTATCTGCAGTTATCTTAGAAGGCAAAGCGAGTCCTTTGCGTGTGTTTTCAAGGCAGTTTTACATGACAGTCGATTAGCCAGGTACATATAGATGTTGGCTAGACAGCTCCAGTCAGTGGCCAAGCATGAAATCTATAGCCAGGAACATTGTGTTTACGGTCAGGCTTGTTCAGTCAGCGACCAGACACGTCTAGTCAGTGGCCAGACACATCCATTTGTTGACTAGACACAACCAGTAGGGGCCAGACACAACCAGTTGGTAGCTAGGAGTATCCAGTAGGGGTTCACAACACGTCCAATCAGTAGCCAAGAGGTATTTTTCTTCGATACTCGACGAGAATTTTAAACATTTGATGTTCAGTGCCAGGCTTATAGACCAGGAATCTCTGAACCACGAGACCAGTAATTCCCTGACTACAGTCTTGTCGATTTACATTCACATAAAGGACCCACATTTAAAAAAAAAAAAAAAAGCACCGTCAAAAAGGAAACACATTTGGAAGGAAATTCGGGAAAAAGAAGCACAATCAAGAAATGTAAGCTCAATCGGATATAAATTACGAAAAAGGAAGTACATTAAAAAAGGAAACACAATCGGAAACACGATCAACGAAAGGAAGGACATTCAGAAAATAAGAATAAAATTTGGAAGCACATTAAGAAAAGGATGCACATTTGAAAGTACAATAAGCAAAAATGAAGCACTATTTGAAGCACAATCAACAAAGGAAGCACAATCGGAAGCACAATCAACAAAGAGTAAGCCCATTTGCAATCACATTTGAGAAAAAGGAAGCATAATTGGAAGCACGTTTAAGAAAAGAAATCACAATCGGAAACGCAATCAAAAGTAGAAAGCACAATCAACAAAAAGGAAGCAAATTCCAAAAAAGGAAGCACATTTAAGAAAAGGAAGCATAATCGGAAGCAGAAAAAAAGGACATATTTGGAAGCTTAATCACAGAAAAGGAAGCACAATAGTAAAAAAAATCACAATCGGATACACATTTAAAAGGGAAGTACAATCGGAAGCACAACCAACGATAAGGAAGCACAATTAGAGATAAATTAAAAAAAAAGGATGCGCATTTGTAAGTACATACAGAAAAATAAATCACATTTGGAAACACATTTGAAAAAAAGGAAGCTGTATTACGAGAACTCAGTCTTAGTTACAAATGTGATTTTGAGATATAAAACAATTATTTGTAAAATCCAAATAAAAAGAAATTAGTTTTTAAATTTTAAACAAATGTAGGTAAAACCCATTCATTATTTTTATGTAGCAAGCTTCCCCCAGTTCTGTGAGTATGCAGATTACTTCGTTGAGGTGCGAGTAGTTCCCTGCTCTAAGCGAAGCCATCAGTAGGGACACCTGTATTTCGCGAATTCATTTCGTGTCAAGGTATTTCACAAAATACTGTAGCTTTTCTCCTGTGGTTATTGGCTGAGGTCAGTGGGAGGTGTCTTCCCGCTCTTGACGGGGCCAATGAGAATGTGGTCACCGTACTGCTGCACCCTCACAATTTGCCATGACTTTTAAAAAAAGCTACAGTGTTTTGTGAAATACCGTGACATGAAATTAAATCGCGAAATACAGGTGTCCCTAGCCATCAGTAGTCTTAAACGATCGCCAACATGTTAGGGTCTTCCCAACATGTGTAATCTATCTCTTTTTCTGATATCTGCTTAAAATGTTTGTTAGTAATATGCTTAAGATTATAATGTCTCAGTGATCCTTGTAAGTAGTACATTATCATATATTTAAAAAATGTCAGAGATACGTAGATAGCTAAAGGAAAAGTTCATACTGCAGCATTCCAAGATTCAAATAACTCGAGAAATGAACTAACTTTCCAAAATGAATTATTGCATTGAACGGATGTTACATAATAATGAGCGAAGCAAAAAAAAATTAGATCACTGTTCTTATAAAAACACAAAACTAATTTTAAATTGTATGTCCGGTACATTTTGAAGAAAATTACTGTCGTTACTTAACCGTTTATGTTTAAAGTCAATGAAAATCAGTAGCGTATATAATTTTTAATAATTATGTGCTGCAAATCCTTGAATTCGGGTAAGGTGTAGTTACTAGGTAGGTATGAAATGGTATTTATTTATCACCAAGCCACATTCCCACTGCAGTATGTTTGCTTTAGTTCAAAATATGATTGACACAGAAAAATATTAACATAAATTATATAATTTTGTTATTTAGGCAAATATTCTTACAATTAGAATTTTCGTAACCGATTATAATTTAAAGTAAGAGAGTTATTTAAATATAATTCATTTATAGTACTTACAAAAAAAGATGAATGTATCATCTGTATATACTACAAAGAGGAGGTACTAATTGTTGTTGGTGTGGATTCTTTCTTCTTAAAATATAATCTGAATTGATAACTATTTTATGGGAAGCGTGTACTTTGGAAAAGTAAGTTAATCATATTGATATTTTATACTGATGTAAAAATAACTGAATAAAATCCATCGGCTTCAAGCGTGAAATGTCTCCCTAATTGATTTTAGCTTTGATTCGTTGATTTATCTAGCCTAGTTCTATGTTGGAAAACCAGAAACCAGTGTTTCGACTGTAGATTTTTTTCCTCCGCTGATTTCTTTAATCTTCTTGACCCAATGTTCCAGATTTTATGTCTGACATTCACTGCTGTCTTTGTAAACACTGTGTCCAAAATTTGAGCCTAAATTATGAACTCACAAATTCAGGTGTATGCCGCAATTGGTAATGTACCTGTCCGCTCAGGAAACCATGGTTAAAGAGAAAGGCGCACTCGTGTGGGTAACTACGTGCTTCCCATGAAGACCGTTATATTTAAGGGCGTATGTACTTTTCCAGGTCTTTATATTATTTTTTACATGTAACACGGTTTAACTTTTATACTTCTTGAGTGGCCGAACGTCTTAAAAAATATATATGTACATATTGCATAATTTTTGCATAATTATTAGCTGGAAAAATTTAACTTTAACATTTTTATGCGGTATAGATAATGAGAACCAAAGGAAAAAACAACTGAAAATATTTTATTTAATTTAGCTTTTTAAAATAATAAAACTTCTGTTAATTTTAAAAGGCCAGGTAAAATTTAATGTTTTTTTTCGGAAAGAAATTAACAACCAGTAAATTTAACTTTGAGCCTATAAAGTTTTAGTTTTATATTCCATTTTATTCTTCTTGTGCATCCTACTAATATTATAAACGCGAAAGTTTGTAAGTATGGATGAATGTATGTTTGTAACTCTTTCACGTAAAAACTACTTAATGGATTTTAATTAAACTTTACAATAATATAGCTTATACATCAGAATAACACATAGACCACATATTAATATGAAATTCCATCCCTAAGGGAGTGAAAAGTGATAATTTCATTTTATAACAGAAATAAATCATAGGTCATAGACATACAAATATTGAGTGAGTGTCATTTCTCTATGTCTGCCACACGATCATACACATAGTAACGTCTGGCAAATTCATATTTTTCTCCTTGGTGAGACCAGCCCACTTAGTGGAGCTCGCAGCGGCTAGCAAAATAAATGCCCTAATAACAGTTATATTCTTAACTTCGTCAAAAGATATAGTTGACTTGAATTTGAAACGCACCATCGTTTGATGCGTTTGTCATGTTTTTCATATTCATTTGTTTGTGCCGTATGCGTCGCTATACCATTCATCCGATTGCGATGAAATTTTGGTGAGTTGTTATGCGCATGCCCGTGAAGGTTTCTGAGACGGTATAACTATTTTGTATTAGTTGGAGCACGAATCGTTTCAAAAAATGTGTTTATTTAATATTATTTAGCGACACTTCGTCTGTTTTTGTTGTATAAGTGCGCACGCATGACACAATTTATTTTAAACTAAAAAAGAGACAGAGATAAGAGTGATATATATATATATCACTTTATCTCTGTCTCTCTCTATATATATAGAGTGAGATAAAGAGAGACAGAGAGATAAGTTGATATAGAGCGAGGTATAGCGAATGAAATGGGTTCGATAAAGAGATATGTAGATGTATAGAGCTATATAGAGATTTATATATAGAAGAGATAGAGATAGTGGGAGGTATGTATGTATATATGTAGATATAAAGAGAGATACATAGATATATATATAGATTTATATAGAGATAAATATATATTTAGAGAGATGGATAGATGTGTTGTATATGTATAACTACTTCAAACATACTACAAAACAAAACTGAATGAGGCATTGCAATGCATGCCGAGCATTAGCTAAATAATGGAATCTTTTCAATATTAGTAATCTCTTATTTTTCAGCTTTTCTCTATAGTGCTTTATAGAGTCTAGATTACATACAGACCACCATTTTTATATATATACAGGTAAATAACTATACACTGGCAGAACAACGTCTGTCGGGATCTGAAAGTGATATAAATTAATTTTCACACTTGACATTCAAATTAAGAAGACAATTACTAACTACATCTGATTTCGAAAAAGGTCCCCTTCACCCTGTGTTCAGCCCGGGCAACGCCGGGAACTGCAGCTAGTACACCATAAAAACGTTGAAAATGCCACTTAACCAGCTAATTATGCAAAAATTATACGATAGGCGTATGTTTTCATTTTGTGAATGTTTAGCCACTAAAAAAAACGGCAAGTTTAACCGCGTGGAATGTAAATATAGATTAATGACCTGGAATAGACTTGCGCTCTTAAATGACTCTTGTTTGTTTAGTAGTCGTTTGAAGCCTGTTACAATCTGAGGTTTCTCCACCGTACCATTTTCTGTGCTTCACCACGTGACTTTAAGAAGGAAATTTTTAAAACATTTTGCTATAATTATAATTTTTTTTCATGACAAAATGCAAATGACACTTTCCCAATTTATATATATTAATATATATATATATATATATATTAATATATATATATATTATATCTTTAAACGAGCAATTCATGTATATATATAATCTGAATCTCGGAAACGGCTCCAACGATTTTCATGAAATTTAGTATCCAGGGGGTTTCGGGGGCGATAAATCGATCTAGCTAGGATTCATTTTTAGAAAATATCGTTTTATCCGTGTTTTCAATAATCAACTTAAACTTAAATGACTCTTCCTGACATCTATTGGCGAGTAATAATACCATATTTTTTTTTTTAAATTGGGAGCAACTAACTGCTTTAATGACACAACACTAAAGCTACTCCAGTAGATGGCGTTGTTAAGCAACACTAAGCCAATGAGTGTTTGGTTTGAGGTTAGACCAAGAAAATAAATTGTTTACTTACCTATATTATTTGTGTCTTTTTAACTCATGTGTTCACTTAAAAATGCCTAAACGATCTTTGAAAAAAAAAACAATTATTAAGTTCTAAAGCCCTACGACGTCTTCCGTCTCGACGTCTTTGTTCTTCTAATCGGTATTCTCGTTGTTCTTCATTTGCATTAGCTACACGTTGTGCCGCACGCTGCCGCAAATCTCGCAGACGTCGCTCTCGTTGTTCGTCATTTTCATTTCCAGAAAATGAAACGATTGTTCACCAGCGCAATAAAAACATTGTCTCTTTAAATAATGTTGATAGGCGAGTCGAGCCATTTCCTTACCCATTATTTTACCCTGCCGGCACGGATGGTTTTAGCCCAAAAAAAAATACCGAGCAAAGCTCGGTCATCCAGGTACTATATTGTGAAAGTAACACATATATTAACAGGCTCCACCCTGAAACCATCGGGAGTACATACCTTATTTATTCCCGCGGGTGGCTACAACAGCTATAAAAATAACACCAGTCTACGAATGATGGTCAGTGAGAGCTCAACATTAGCTACATTCTCTGTCAAGCCATGAACTGTAAAAAAAGGAGCTATAATGCAAGCTATGGTTTGTGTTTGGACATCCAAGATAGTTTAAAAAATATTCTGCACTCTTTTAAAGGGTAATTGTACAAACCTTAGTACGCCATATTGGTTGAAAAATGTTTTATGCAAAAACAATTTTTTAACGTATTATATTGAAAATTTGTCTTCGTTAAGGAGAGTTCGCACCTCAATAGATTTTAAAATACCTTCACATACCCTATTGACAGTATTAGTCTACTGCAATTGTATTCTTTCCTCAATTCTATGCAATACTAACGCCAGTGATATCAAAGGCCATAGGCTTAATTCGGGGGCGGCAAGGGGTGGAAGTTGCCGACCTAGAATGTCCAACCCAGTATTTAGTCACCTTTTAAAGTAAAAAAATATATAACTTACAAGCAATTGTAAAATAAAATTGTTCTATCACGGCACTTTCTTATTAATTATAGTGTTCGTAGAGACATTTTTCAAAATAATTGACGACTTTAATTAAATCCAAAAGAGAAGAATTCATTTCGTACAAAAATAACATTTGATGATGAAATGAGTAAAAGTTGAATAAAGATTTGTTTTATGCATAATGTTTGCTTCAATTTACTTACATAATAAAAGATCGAACAGAACACTCAATCAATTAATAAAATTCATACTCTAGAGTTGTGTGTAAATTGTATATACTTTAAAAATTGGTTGACTATTAATTAAAGTAATCAACAATGAATCTTTTAGGGTAAATAGAGAATGTTAGCAATTATTTTGTATCATGTAGTGAAAACAGTCTGAAAATGTTTTACTAACTAACAATTTAAAGTTAGTTTTATTTCATTTCCTGGGGGAGGACCCTTCCCCCCTCCCCTTAAGTGTGTTGGCATTCCACACCCCCAGACCCCAGGAACGCCTTGCCACCCCAGTTAAACAGCTGAAGTCACACCCCTTTCAAAGGAGAAACCCTTTTGTAGCAGCCTATCATTTTTAACTAACAATATGACATAAAATTACATAGTTTATTTTTCATTATGCCAAATTCTGAAATTAATCTATAGAAAATTGTTTTGGCTTAAAAAGCTGTTGAAACCAAAATGAAATTTTCAAGTCCATCCTGTCCCTCTCTGTCGTTTCTCTGTCCAGAATATCCTGACGCAACACCAGCCAGAGCGAACATCCCGCTGCGCTGTCTCTGAGATCCGAAAGTAATGTAACCCCACGCAGTATGAAAGGTTTCATGTGCGCTTCCATTAAACACGTATTGTACCACCTCTCTGCTTCAGGGGAAAATGAAATAAGACAGCGGACGAGTTGAAACACATTCGTCGTGCTTGAGTTTAATTGAAATTGGTTTGGGCGCACTTCGATCACGAGTGGATTGTGCGCCTGGCAAAATGTAAATGGAGATTAAACCGCTTGAAAACACCTCGACATCGCCAATCCAGAGTGGGATTTGTTGCGGTGTGCCCGTGGCCATTTCCCACGCCCACATTCACCATGCAAATGTTGATTAAAGACCAGATTTATCATGTGAATTTACTTTCCCGTCCATTTAAAATGCAAATTATAAAAAACATAGCTATTGCCATTTTACTTGAAAGATATTAAATAATATAATTTATATTTTACTCTTAATAACTATCTTTATTTACACAGGACTTGCAATGGCGCTTATTTGATCGAAGAAATTTTTGCATTCATTGAAATATTGAATCAAGACAAACCCACCTCCATGAAGTGACAGGTTGAAACGTAACTTTGGTGTTGCGAAAGGTTATGGGTTTCATTCCCGGGAAAGAACTGAATTGTTGTGATGTCTTAAGCTGGTTTCAAGATTGTTTTGTAAGCACAGCGCATCCTAAACCATTTCCCCGAAAAATATCCGAGACGTCACAGCAACAAAAATTCGAGTGAATTTCCGGAAAAAAATTTAATGTGTAATATCTCAGCTTTCGGTATACGGCATCTGGTATAAGTAATTTCGTGAATGGAATGGAAGTTGCATGTAACGTAAATGTGTGATCACAGTGTGGTCATCTGCGGCGGATAGCGGAAACCAAAGTACATAAAGTCAAAGGAAAATATTTCGTAATAACTGTGCTACTGCCCTTGTGTGGTTAAGGAAAGCTTTATATTAATTTTATTTTTAAAAAAAACCCGGGAAGCTGCTTTAAGTGGGCGAAAGACACTACAGTATACTCTGAGGTACACAAGGGGGAAATATTAAAAAAGGAAACTTACTTCTCACGATAGGAAGTAGAGAAGGGATCGTATTTGAAGTAATAAATAAAAACATAAGAAGTTTGCTTAAAGCTTGCCCTATTTATTGTTATTAATTTAATTATTTTCTTTTCAGGAATTACAAGAATATAAGATCAAAGTTAATTGGAGCCCCGGACGTCAAACTTATCAATTACAAACAAATTATTAATTTTACCTGGAATATAAATCTAACATTTTCCTTTGACATAATCAAGCTTTCACAAAAACTAACATAAATAATTTAACTGCCATAGTTTAAGGTTAAACATTTGTTAGCCCAACCAGTGCGGGTCTATGTACTTATATTCTGATTTCTCAATATCTGATTGTTGACTGTTCACTGGCGGTGACTAGAAGTGGGAGAGCCGCGTAGAATTCATGACCATGTAAGAAGCCAGCATGTAAATTTAGTTTAATTTCGTTATAAGCTTGATTCGTAGAAAAACCTGAACTCTTGCACCATCTATTATACCCCACTGGATCCAAAAAAAAAAGGATTCCAGTGGTCAAGAATAGAAATTAATGTGACAAGCCACAGGAATCGAGAAGTCAGGGCAAAAGTTAAGTAGGGAGCCAACTATAGGAAAAAGGGCGTAGAAATTTCCCCTTATCCTGGGGGTGGAATGAAGAAAATTACTCCCCTTGAAGCTGCATGGGGCTCGCGGTAGCCACGCGCGAGTAATGCTACGGGATTATCTAGTAATCCTAACTAAATCGACTAGCAATCTAGACAATGAAAAAACTAACGGATCACTCCCGGATTACACGAGATCACATCCCTTAAGTAAGTCGCGGCGAGACTGCAACCGAATTGAGTCGCGGGCGATAAGCACCGCAGAGATGAGACCACAGTGACGATAGAAGGACGAATCAATCAATCCATAGGGCTGCATGTAGTTGAAACTTGGGCTAGGGGCCCGGACGCCTAGGAAGGGGGGAACTGACCTCTGGCTGGAGGTTGCGCCGGCCAAAAGAAAATAACTAAGGTGGCTGGTAGCCTAACTTAAGGGGCATCGGAGGTCACGGCAGCGCACTCGGTCAAGACACAGGCGAAACAGACGGGGTTAGTTCACAAAAGTCTTGAAAGAGGGACTAGCGTAAGCCTGGAACTTACGGGACCAACTTGATTGCCCTATGTTGAGCTAAGAGGGAAATAGAGAGAGGTGTGGTAGTGGCCGCCACTGTTCGCGGAATTAAAGTTAAGTGATTGTCATTTTTGCCGCGAGATGGCGAAGGCAGACCTTTCGCCGGTCAGTGAGGCTCACCAAGAGCGAAGGCTAATGGCCGGTCAGTGCTCTGAGTGGAGTTCGTGGAAAAGAAGAAGGGGGGATCTGCTGGCTCGTGAGAAAGTTCTTAGGCCAGGCACCGATGTGTTCCCGACAGCCCTGGAACATTAGAATGGGGCATGACTGGAGCTGCTAACCTAAGCTGAGCTCTGGGAAGTGGGCTGCCCTGGGAGGACGCGGAGAAAAGCCCTCTCAGTCATGAAGTTGGACACTGTTACTGGTCGCGTTCGTTGCCTGCGGTGGGAAGAAACTTATGTCTTATGCTAGGCTGGTGAAATAACACCAGGTCCTCAGTTGCGGCGCTGGAAAACGTATCGGGACTCAAGTAGGATAGATTTGAACACTATGAACAATGGGCTAACAAAGTTTATATTAGGGAATTTAGGAGAAAAATGTGTATGTGCCAAATATTTCAAATTTGTGGCACAATTGTTTCAATAATTTTAAATTTTATGAGCAGTGTTTTAATAAAAGTCCTTGTTGAAAATCAGATCTAAATTCGGAGCTTAGAATTTTTTGAAGTCTTTCGCTTATGAGGGTTGTTTTCATTATATATTTTAACCTTTCGCTCTGCAAATTTAATAATTCAACAGTCGATGTAGATTCTCAAGCATCGAATTCTAGCGGTAAGTGTAGCATCTGCGTGTGATTTGCATCAAGAGATGAAGTTGAAAACACTATTTGCGAATATTCATCACGCTCGGCATTATTTTAAGAATTCTACTTTAAAGTTAAAAGTGTATTTTCAACATGAGAACACGTGAATTTGCTCGTTACACGTGAAACCTCGTCTCACTTTTTTTATAGCGTCCGTTTCACAACTGCCAAATCCTTTTTTATATATTTTCTATTAGTTTATAATTGCTTGGTGAGAATGAAAGCAACTGATGTGCTCTGGAGGCGAGGTCCAGAAGCTCAGCTGGCGGGGGTCGCAGATGTGAATGATGAAGGGGTGGAGTCTGACGAGTTTTTGGGAGGGGGGAGTGTTGACGCGTGATGGTGTCGCGCGCGAGAGCCCTTCAAACCTCGGGGGTGCGTACCCGTCGCTCCTCGCGGTGTGGGGTGGTGGGGTGGGGGGTGGTGCTCGAATAAATTAAACAGCTTGTCGTCAGCTGTAAAGGGGTGGGGAGGCGGGTAGAAGGGGCGGGTGAAGCAAGGCTCGCAATCACTTCCCTCTGAAAATGTTGTCGCTGCCGGCAGATTAGTTGTATCGAGGGATGCGCTCGAGGGAAAAGACCTCTCCGCAGCGGCTGAGGGGGTGTGGAAGGGACAGCAGGCCCAGATTACCCGCGAGCGAAGAGCCAGGAGAGAGGGCTGTCTCCGGGCCTCGCCAGGCGGGAGTGCTGCTGTCGAGGTTGCTGGGTGCACACACACACGCACCTTCGTCTTGAGCGCGATTTATTTTCGTGTACAGGCAATTCAATATCTCTCTTCCACATGTTTTCGGAATGATGGGTTTGCTCTACCAATAAATACAAATAAATTGAAAGTTAAAAAAATATCGGTTCAATTCTGTGCTTCCCTATTTGATTAGTCCCGCAAGCGAGAGCATCACAAATACGTGCAATTTTCATGTGAATAGCTATTTTAATTTTACAGATGTGTTTCACGTAGTCTTAAAAAATAATTATCATTTTACGATGAATTCATTCTTTCTTTAGTCTTTACTGTTACCAAACAGAGAACATTCGTTTTTTCATGAACTATTGTAATGTATTGGTTGTCTAAAACTATCCATGTCTCTGCAAAAGAAGTAATGAAAATAAAAATGTGAACGCAACATTTTTTTCCCCGGGTAAGAGTCGATTTTTGATGTCTGGTTTGTTTCAGTCAAACTCAATTTAATTTTTAAGCTATGCGTAGCAATATTTTATGTTTCTCTTTGTTCAGTTATAATGAATAGAGTAAAAATTAAGGGATTTACTAACAACACATGTATGAAATAGACCCAGCAGGTCACAACACACGAGGTAGACTTGTCTTTACTAGTTTTTAATGCATTTATCCATTATGTTTGTAAATAAATGCAGTAATATAGGTGAATCATCTTCCTGGCCAAAAGACAAAGATTTTTCTTTGATGGTATTTCTTTTACAGCACCAGACAATTATAAAGTGAACCATTTATTAAAAAAAAGTCCTTTAAACAGCTGTTCAATGTTTGCATTCCTTTGCAAAGTACATATTATCATCAAATCTATTCAAATAATTTTCCTGGTGATTAATAATCTTTTCAGCCAAAGTCCACACAATATTTTAAAAATATTTATATATTTAACTTTTTACTTCAAAATATTGAAGAATTATAATGAGAAAAAACCTATCTCCTCTGTCCAATCTTGACTTCAAACAGCAGTATTAGTAACATAGAGAAAATTTCCTTTGTTTAAAATGTCATTGAGAATTACCAATTTTTATAACTAAGAACTAACAGAATCTCATTTTCTGAGTTCAACCAGAACATTGTTAATTAGGATAGTTTGATATTGTATGGTTTGAGTCGTGTATTCTTGTAAATAATTTAACTATGCTGATATGAGATGATTTTAATTCTTTATTTCAAGTGAAAGCATATTGGTAATTTTTAAAGATTTTAATCTCAGCCAAAATTATAATTAGAATTAACTTACTCAGACAGTTTTAATAACTTCTTACTTCAAATGTAATATCTTATTAAAACTTTTTTAGGGCGTGTTTTCAAGAAAGAAAATTATTTTATTTATTCTTTACATGTCGTAAGATATTTAACTACCATTTAAACTTTTGAATCGCAAAGGATAAAGTTTATTCACATTTTTATTTTTAGAATAATATAGGTTAATTGCAAATAAATTTAAATACAACACAGGCATATATGATTTTCTGTAACTGCAAAGCTTTAAAACTTGAAGGTGCGTTTAATTTTTCAATGCTTTTTCCTGGGACAAAATGCTTTTTATGTTTTGTTTTTAAAAGTAAGTACAGTTAGAAACAAACAAAACCATGCAAATCAGAATTACCTACGAAGCTTATTTTAAAGGTATTTATTTGTCTAAAAATTACTACCGACATTTGTGTCAGAAAGAAAAATAACAATCGCACGTATAGCCAATGTTATCATGTAAATTTACAGTCCAGGTAAAACATTTCGAAATATTCTTCCTACAACGGGGTTTAAAACCGACTAACGCAATTTCCTTGTACTTGACTACAAATATTTTTACAAAGTTTTTGCCTAATTTTTATGTTATTGTAGAAAATCCAATGCAAAAGTTCCGTTATTTAATTTTTCAGCTGATGTACATTGTTTTATTGAGTTCCGCATTTGTAATTAATCAATTCTGCTACAGTTTCTAATGGACTAGATGCATGCAACACGTTAAAAACAAGAATTATTTTTATGTAATAAATAAAATAAATTGTGCTCAAAACTGAGTTACGAATAATTCGTCTTAGTTTTTTTATATTCAGTTTTAAATTAAAAATTAATTTGTCAAATTGACAATTGAATTGTGTGCCTGAAAAAAGCTGTGTGAAACATAACTTTTGTGTTGTTTTCCTTGTACCATTTCTGTGAGGACTTTCCTCCTATCTATTCGGGTCTTTATCACAGCTAAATATAAAGAGGGTACTTTTAGTACTTTTATTGTCATTATATTAAAAGGAGTAGAATCAATCTACATATTTTTAACATGTTTGTAAAAAAATACACAAAACTTAATATTGATAATATATAATAGCAGGAATACGATCTCATAGCAGGGATACTATTTGATGGCAAGATGCCTCCAACATTATTTGGCTCCAACAATCTTTGGCTCCAAAATTCATTTGCTACAAATGTCATTGGATCCAACAGTCATTGCCTCCAACAGTATTTGGCTCCAAAAGTTATTAGCTCCAAATTTCATTGACTCCAACAGTATTTGGATCCAACAGTCTAAGTTCTAACAGTCTTTGGCTACTAAAGTCTTTGGCTACAAAAGTCATTGACTCGAACAGCCATTGGTTCGAACCGTCATTGTCTGCAACAAACTTTGGCTCCAAAAGTCATAGACTCCAAACTTCATGGGCTCCAGCTGTCTTAGGCCTAACTGCTCCAGAAAATTTGGCTACAAGGTAACTTGGTTACGAAGCTAAGCCTACAAGACTACGAGGCTACAGGGCTACAAAACTACGAGACAACGGGTCTATGAGACTAAGAGTCTACGAGTGCAAGGTGATTGGGCACAGCGAACGAGAAGCAGTTGGTGCAGCTGTCAGTGACGATGGTGTTGGTCACGTGGCGACAATAGCCTGTACCGTACCTAGACGTGGAACATTGCCTACGTAACAACACTGAAGACCAGACAAGTAGTGAACCTCGAGGTGTCACTACCGGCTACAGACAAGCTCTACAGTGGCTGTCGCGAGGAAGTTGATGTCAACAAGTGGGGATGACGACGCAGGTGGTGAGGTACCAGCTCCCTCCGGAGAGCGAGTAGACGAGCGAGTAGACGAGCAAGTAGACGAGCTGTTCATCTTGGACAACCACAGCCTCACGAACAGCACGCCGGTCTCAGGACAGGCGACACTACTGAATGGTGCGAGTTGGATGGAATAACTATAAAGTAACTTTGGTTTTGGAGCCATTATTCGCAAAATGCCTAAGCGAAAACGGGGTTTGGTGGAGATAAGAAAGAAATCAAGCAAAATCGCCCAACCACAAGTAATTAAAAATACAGATAAGTGTCGTAGGTATTGGATGTGACAAAAAAGAAGCCGAGAGAAATGAGCCAGTGGATAAAACGAGCCCACGAACTTTGCGCGAAATTTGCGCTCGAGCGAGCCTCGGCCGTCCACCTCGCGAGAAGCGATGAGGAATGCAGAAAATTGTTTGATAATGGATGTGGATATTCTCTCTTATGATTCTGTATGGAGTCAGTTCAGCCAGTGGTTGTAAACGATGGGCCGAGGTTGTCGCGGTTTGATGTCGCAATTTTTCTGGCATGGCCGCCCGACCGTCAAGGAAGACGTTTATCGTTTCACGTCAAAAAATACAGAAATATAATTTTTGCACAATTATTTTATTTAATTAACACACGACATTTTTGTTCAGTGCTATGGATCTTCATGAAACATATCACTGGTAGTTGTGGTCCAAAATATAGCCTATACAGAATTCTTTTTTTTTTTCGGTAATTTTCGGAGTAAAATCGTAAGATAATTTTCCCAAACAGTTTTTTTTTAAAAAAAACACACTCCTTTAGAAACACACAAACAGTACAGTTCACCATAAAGCACTGTGTTAAACCGTCGGTTCAGAAGTCACAGATTGCGTGCCACGCTTTATAGCGAATGTGAATTATTGCGCGAGGCAATTGCCACTGCTGCAAAACATCGTGGGCGGCGCACAAGGAGCAGCAAGAGACTCGCTTGAACCAGGGGTGATCAATACCGCTGATATGGTCGCCCGCCGCGTGGCCGCGTGCGCTAAGCTCCCTGTAATTAGCTGTTTAAATACCCATGCGGAATCCCGCTCCGCGTAGGAAGAGCCGGATTACCTGCCCTTGCCGGAATATATATTATTTTATAGCAGGGCATCAAGTCGCTCAGAACATGGCGCTGTGATAGTGGGAATGCATTGCGGTTAGGTCAGTTGCCGCCATGAAACTGCAGGAAACCATGGATGGACCCTGTAAACTGCCATGGAAGCATGGAACATATTTCAGTGGGTTTTTTTAAATATTATTAAATGCAACTTAAAAAAACATCAAAATACCCTTCCAAATAGAATTTTCTGAACGTATAATCGGTGAACGAATAACAGAATGCTTATGCAGGTCATTTAGTATTATGAACATATGGCACGGATGTAAACAGGTTTATTACATTTAAATGTGTTTGTTGGCATCGTGAAACTACCAGGTGTCCCAATTTAACATTCACTTTGTCCGAAAAGTTCAGACCAAATTGAACATAAAGCAATTGAAACATATTTATTTACTTGATATTTTATAACTACGTTTTAAAATTTTCATTTTACATCCAGCGATGTAAAGTTATTCAACATACTTGATTTTACTAAAGTATGAGTAGTATACATGAAGGGCTCCGAACCCACGAGTCAGACTGTGCGGCGAGGAGCCGGTTTACACAATCTTGGATTCGTATTCGTACTGGAAAATCTTTCAAAACTTTTTTGACGTGGCAACGTCTAATAAATCTATGAACGCCAGCTGCACGCACGAAAAAGTGTCCCGTTATGCACATTGTCCCGTTACGATGTGTCCCGTTACGCTCATTGTACGTTTGCGCCGCATCTATCTCTCTTCCACTCGATTGGAAACACCATCCATTTGACTTTTTCGAGGCACATTAAACTTGAAACACTCCCAGTCGTTTCCTACTTTTCCTATCATCGTCCTATCCTTAAGAGAATAACACAGATTGGAATATGTTAAATAGCAAACATGTATAAAAGTTATAGTTAAAATAATCTGTTCGTTAAAGTAATAAACATATTTGAATTAATGATTGCAAATAAAAGTAAATTTATCAATTGAATTGTAGATTTCATTTCACTCCTTCTTTTATCTATACAAAATAGTGATAATTCCATAAAAATGATTCAATTTTATTCATAAAAGTATGCAATCATTTCATCAATGTTTTGTTATGACGTTTTCACGTTAAACTATCGTCCGTAAACCGACTTTATAGACAACCTATTTTTTTTTTATTCCCCGTCCCTTCTCTCGAGGTAGGCGGCCTTCAAACAAATAAACATCACACAGTCCCGCAAAGTGTAGGGCCGCTGCTGTGTATGTCCACTGACTGAAGCACCCAAGATTCAGCCAGGACTTCGTGCAGAGTGAAGAGGGATTACTACTTTTTTTTAATAATTAGATCCAGCTGGTGATTTTCCACTTATTTTGAAATTAAAATGTTCCGACTTTAATCAAAAAGTGACCGAATTACGTATTTTTTAAGGACTAGGAAAGGATGAGAGGAGTGGTTTATTGAAATTTCACACAAACAGTGGTCTATCTCTTTTTTTAAGTTCATGTGTTCGTAATGTCATTAAACTCGGAATAAAAATGTAGATTTGCGTAGAAAGAAAACATAAAAACAAATTGACACTTCTCTTTCTGTACATAGATTGCAGTTTAACTTGCAGAAAAGTCACACCATGTCCTGTTTTTAGGAACATTCCTAGCATTTCCGTTGAGTTTATTTCGGGAAACCACCTGAAATCTTTTTCAGGATGGCTGGAATTGGATTTGAACCCGGATCCTTCTTACCCTCTGCACTGGAAACAGCATTGTCTTGATTCGAATCTAAATAATGCGAAAAGTATTCGTTCCAGAAACCTTTTAGGCAGCTTTAAAGAAACTGAAACGATCGTTTTACTTGATGGTGCTTGGCTGGTTTCAACAGCAGAACTATTAATGAATAGAGACCGGAAAAATACGCGGATTCAATGACCTGCAGGATGAACTACATAGTTCTACGTACACTCGGTCAAATGCCACCCACTCATTGGCTGCTGTCTTGTGAGACGTCCCAACGTAGCAGCCTGTGATTCGATGAATCTTTGGTTGGGTGTTTCTCATTGGCCCAGAGTCATCCAGGTGAGTTGTGAGCCAATGGCGTAGGCAGCACTGAGGTATAAATATTTTTATTTTAGCCTGTCGCGAAATTAGTTCGAGAATTTTTCCGGTCTTTATTAATGAAGTAGGTATATACGGATGCAGTGGTGCCGTCTTACCCCGAGGGACAGACTTGTCGCACCGGCCAGCCAGGGACGTGGCACAGAGCAGAGGCGGAATGAATGGTAGGTGTGACGGGAGTACCCCGAGAAAACCCACAGGCCACAACAACGTCCGCCACGTTTACCACTTACGAAAAAAAAATCCTGGTTCGACCTCGCCGGGAATCGAACCCGACCGCCTTGGAGGGAGGCGACCACCGCTCCTCTGCAGGTGTTATCAGTGGAGGGCAGAGCTTCTTCGGTCTGTCACGTTTGTCCCGCCGAGTGTCGGCAGTTAAAAAAAAAATCTAATCGACTGGTTGAAACAGTGCCGAGTGGTGGCTTCGCCGCGGAATCAGGTCGCCGCGACATCCAGTGAGTTCCCGTGGGAAACTACCAGCTGAGGAAACCAGGCCAGGGGAAGGGGGGTGGTTTCAGGAGGGTTGATGAGGACGGCAGGAGGGGGAGAGGACCTAATTAACCGCGACATTTAAAATATGCGGACCGGCGGTCGTGCGACGCGGGGATGGGGGGGAGGTGGCAAGCAGGTCCCGTATTTTCCCTGGCTAATGGAAGGGATTGCCGCAGAAGGGTGAAGGGGGAGGGCGTGCCCCCTTACACCCCGCACCAAAGCCCCTTCTGGCTTTCGGTCATGTGTGGGAGAGCGGCTTGTAGAAAAAAAAACCTGGACTCCTCCACCCTCCCCCGCGACCCACGGGGCAAACACCCGCACCCCCTGTGGACGCGACTGGACGAGGCCGTGTGCGCAGCCGACGAGGCGCCGACCCCCGAGCAGAGCCGAACACGTCCGAAGCTCGCTGCTCACTCGTGCAACTTCGCGGTTAAAATTTAAAAAAAAAAAAAAAAACAGTTATTTTTTATATCCAAATTAACTGCTTGATCTTAAATTAAAACTTGTAAATGAAAGTAACGGTAAATATGTAGTTGAGCGGTATTTGCGGGAAAAAAATGTTAAAAATCTGAAAATACTTTTATTATATGCTCTTTAAATTCCTCTTTTCATGAAAGCCGGCGGAGATAAGAAATTCCAAATACTTTAGGAGATATCTCCGTTCTTATTTTGCAATACAAGACCTGTGTTTATCATTCGACCGTCGCCAATTTTTTATTTTGCCTAATTTATTAAAATGGTCGATTAGGTCAGGTCAGCTACATTATAAATACTTTCAAACCAAGCGGACATTAAAAATAATGTGATTCAATTGTAATGGTTGTTTAGTTTTAAAGTATTTAGTATAATGTAACTGACCTGACCAAACAAACCGGGACAAAGGATGAACAGTAGGAACTAACGTAATTTTTTTTTTACTTATTACTTGCTAAATAAAACATTCAAATTTGAAACGTTAAAAACTCACCTAAGTTAGAGGCGGTTTACAATTCCTTTGCCATTAGAAGAAAATGATGTAGTCGTTCACCTACGTCACGGGAAAAAAAAAATTCATACTCGTAAACAAGAAACAAAATACAAACGCCGCATAAATGCACAGGTATTGTGATGAGAATTAAAAAATTTGATATATCCTAAAGTATTTTGAATTTCTTATCTCCGCCAGGTTTAATGAAAACAGAAAGTGAAATAGCATATAATAAAAGTATTTTTAGATTTTTAACATTTTTTTCGCAAATACCGCTCAACTACATATTTACCAAAAGTAACAATTATTAATATTAATACTAGAATAAAGATAATACAAATATAATTTGAAATAAGAAATGCTCACTTTGTAAAATATAATTGTGTAACATAAAATATTTTTTGATAAAAATCAGAGACTTTCTCGCAATTTTAACGAAAAAATATTATCACACAACAAATTTGTCACGTTAGTAAAATAATTCCTAAATTATTATTAAATACGCATTGCATAGTAATTGTAGGTATTAAAAAAATAAATAATAATGTTTTTAATTTTTAGGTTATATTGCTACAAAGACTCCGTTTTCTTCGTCATTCAAACTATACATCGATATGAGAATATTAAATTGAACAAAAACACAATTTAAACACTAATAGCAACATATATAGTGTTATCGTAAACACGTCATGTTACCATGTCGATGACGACTTACATGAATTTACACCCTATCTAAAACTTTCCATAGAAGTTTTCACTTAAAAAATTTTTATCGAGTCTTTCAGTACTCGCCAGATGTGTAACATCTAATCTGGGTAACGAGCAAATTCATGTGTACTCATGTTGCAAATACACTTTGTGGTGATATTGGTTTTAACCTCTTAGCAACCTCTTTGCATGAACATTGTTTAACCTTCAATATTACCTCTTATTCAAATCTATGTATTAATTCATGTAACAATCTAAGTCATGTTTTGTGCTTAATAAAGCCTTAGTTTCTGAAGATAAGGTTTATTATGTCACACTTATAATACAAAACTCTGGCATGTAAATTTAACGCCAAATCCTTCAAAATAATGCCGTTCGTAAGAAATATACGCAAATAGTGTTTTCAACCCAATTTCTGGACGCGAATCACCAACCGCTAGGATTTTTATATCGGAGTAGCTACTTCGACAATAGAATTATTCCAATTGCAAAACAAAATTATAAACTATATATTTTTATCAAAAAATATTTTCTTATGTTATACAATTATATTTTACAAAGTGAGTATTTCTTTAAAGTGAGTATTTCGTTTAAATCAAAAGTGACCAAAAATTTTACCAAAGTACTGCCCAACTGATTAAATTTCATCAAACAGTTAATACTATAAAGTTTCCCCTTCGCTTAATAAACTTGGGGGCTGTGTCATCCGCCACAGATGGCACCACTTCTATGTTTGATACACATTTCCATTCTTGACTTCCGTCACATTCACGAAATTAATCCCACCAATAGCCGTATACTAAAAACCAAGATGTTATACATTAAAATTGTTTTGCGAGATTTCATACATTTCAGTGAGTTTAATGGTTTTTTTCTAAAATGTTGCTGGCCTAACATAATCAACCTTACATTTTAGTTGTGATCTTATAAATGTGTGAAAACCTTATCTCCCAGAGGTAAAAAATTATAAAAATTATATCTGCTAGAATTTTAATATTTTAAAAGTGATTTCCCTTATTTAATTGTGTATTTGATATTAATTTAATAATCCTTCATTTTAGTTACACTCATCTAGGCCAGCGGTTCCCAAACGGGGGGTCACAACCCACTAGTGGGTCGCGGAAGGGTTACTGGTGGGTCGCGAATCGATCCTAAAACTATCAGAAACCATCGAATAAACCATCAGTAAAGATAAGAAAAATCTAAACAAATCGAATTGTGTGTAAACACATATCTATTGTTAAATAAATAACTGTTTTCTACAAAGTGCTTATATTTTGTCAACCATTTTCATATCAGAACACAAATTGTTTATCAATAATCAATCGGTATCTTAAAAAAGCATATTTATATATATATTTAATAATTGATGGAAAATTATATTTACATAAGGAAGGGATACGATACAGATAAGATATTTTACTCCACCATGAACCGATAGACCGTGGAGGTATTCCTATAAGGAAAGGTGGGTCTCCAGCTGAAAAAATTTTTGGAAGCACTGATCTAGGCGATTGAAAACCTAGCCTGGTAGAAGAAAAAATATTAAAAGAAAATACTTTTTTTCTTATTGTGTTATTTATGTAACAAATATTAAATAACAGCACAACGAGAGAGATGCCAAGATGCACTGGAGCGCGGTGACTCGGGGTCGGTGAACGGCAGGTTCCCCGGCAGTGGGTGCGACGTGTCGCAGGTACTTACGGCGCTTGAGGGGGTTGGGGGGGTGGTGTTGGGAGGAGGGAGGCAGGTGTAATCGCGCAGCGCGCACGTCCTTATCAGCGCACGTGGCCCACCTCGCCACCCGCGCGCAAGAGCGGCACATGTCCCGCCCGGCCGGCAGCTTTAAGGCCCGGCTCCACCCTCTATCCGGCCCGCTGCATTTGCGAGCCATTCTTTTGGTTCCATGGCGATCCTACAAACTTTTTTCCATTTTAAACATTGCACAATTATGCTTCCTTGATAATTTAATTATTAGAAATACATGTGACATGTGATATACTATTCGTAAAAAAAAGCAAGAAAATATACATACACAGTTAAAAACATTTTACTTGTTGGTTGCTTTGTGATCACTGACTAGATGTGTATTTTCTGATTGGACATCTGGGAAATATGCAAATTTTACTTCTATATGTCCATTTATGAATAATTTCCTCATAATGATCTGGAATTTAAAAAAAATAATTATGGCGAGGGAAGTGCAGTGTAAAGAATGTTTATTCCCTTGCAGATCATGATATTACTAGGCTTATTTAGTTACCTATTTTTATAAGTAGCAAAGTTAGACACTGTTCATGTCTAACACTTTAACATAGGTAATTTACTGTAATATTTTACTATTTAAAACAAATTCGTTATATTTAAAATAATAAAATAATTCTTTAAAGAAGACTATGTCAGGAGAATAGCTCATATTAATGATTTTAAAAATTTAAATTGTTCTATTAGTAATAATATGAACTTACAGTTTTTCGATGTACGACCAAAAATTATTGTTTAATTTATAACTGAAATACACGAGACACTAACCAAAAATTTAAAAAATATATATAAACTGTTTATTTCAAAATAACAATCTTGTAAGTTACATTGTTATAAAAACCAACCCTATTTTTAGTAAACGATTACTTTTAATCAATTCAATTTTAAATAATTTAATAACCATACTAATGAAAACTGACATTATTTTGATTTATTAAAAAAATTACATATTTCAATTTTTGCATAATTTGTTGCCCAGAATCTTTTTATTTCTCATTTACATTTTAAGGGCCTCCTCGTGAGACTGACAAACGTAATATTCTTTGATAAATCTCCGCTGGCTTTCCCGATCCTTTAAAAAACTGAAAACAGTTCAGTCGACTCCTACGCGATGTCACGCTTCATTAAAATTGGAACACTACAGACGCCAGCGCCGCTTTTGTAAACACTATACACTGTATCACGCTTAGATTGCAAAACACGGCTTAAGGCGTGCGATATTGCTAGATCTCTAGAACTTCAAGAAAATTTTCAAAAGGGATGTACTCTTTTCGAATTCTGAGTGCACGAGAAGAATTTTAAGAAACTATTTTAGTAATGTATAATGTTTTAGGCTTACATCTACAATTACGCCCATAAATGTGTAATAAGTCGCATATTTTTAACTTAGGACCAGAAAAAAAATCACTCATATTCATTTATACGAATTCATTCGAAATTTGTAATGTTCACTTGATAAATAAATAAAAAATTTCTAATAACTTCAATTTTAAATACTTACTATATTTGGTAACAGAGCGTACAGGGACATGGACAGCCATTACAGCAGTCTGCGTGTCTTAGAAAAGAGAGAGAAAGCACCTTTTTACTTCGTAACTGCCATCTAAGAGTGGGATCCTCTATAGGCGTCCAAACCCAGCAGATCTGCGCTCTCGAAGTGTCTCCTGTTGGGTCGGCTGAAGACCGTGCATCAGTGCCATGCGGGAGGTCGACTTCCCAGGGGCCGCGGCAGTGGAGAGCGTAAATATGTCTGTGCTCAGTGATACAGGCAGTCTCTTCAAAGAATGGGCTACGCATCGGTGTTCCTTTGGTAGCTTCCTCCAATAAACTCTTCATCTTCTACTTCTTCCCTATATCATGCTTGGTTTAGTAATGCCATAGCCGTTGGTGTAACCATTTGTTCTTCTTTGTTAAACACTCGTCGTAATAGTACCATCTTCATATAAGTAACATGAACTAGACAGAGCCTATTCTGTATTCTAGCATAAAAACACCAACATGACCAACTTGATTAGAAAAATGCGTTGGCATTTGAAAGTTGCTTGAATAACAAGTATTGATGTGATGGGTACTTTCATAAGCCTCAAATGTTGTGATTCTGTGCTTATTTTTCTTGGATTCACGTACATCACTGATACTAAAAAATAATCTTACATTTTGAAGAACAGTTATATTTTTATGCTTTCATAGGTCTTATTCATATTCTGATAACGTTTTAATGCTCACTATTGCTTTAAAATTATGACGCCTTGATTTATTTAAAATAAATGTTTTGTTTCCTTTTTAGGAAAACTGAAAGTAAAGACGATAGTATAGTGTGACTTTCTGCACTTTAATGTACATATATGCTTATTTTATATATATTACCTGGACAGCTTATGTAGATCCTCTTTTCATACTTGAAGCTGCAATCAAATGCACAGAAATATACCACCACACAAAAAATTATGTTATTCAATTAAATCAATATGAGAAATAAATATAACACTCAGATAATTCTTCTGTTTTTGAATTTACTTGGTAAAACAAATATTAGTGCAATCATACACACTCTGTTTTTTTTTATAATTTTAATGTTCATAAGCCGGAACATTTAACTCTAAATGTGTATTTATAATTTCTACGATAGAAATAATAATAGTTTTATGTAGCCTTGTAGTTTTTTTTACTTTTGAAATATTGGATATAGAATGAATGTTAAATATTTGAATAGTCACGAATTTTATTACATCTATAGAAAAGGAACGTCATTAATTTAAAAATTATTTAATATGGAATGGAAATTAAGAAAAAAAATTAGAACAAATGCAAGGATAAACCCTGTATGCCACTGGCGAGTGCCTAAAACATACCATCACCATAAAAGTTAACTTCACAACAGGTGGTGCCATCTAAATGCATTTAGTGACTTTCTTTCACAAACAAATCAGTCCATAATTAAGTGAAAATTAATTACCGTATAAATGATTTTAAACCTCATTAATATCGTTTCATTATCATGAGCGTACAGATGTGTTTTCAATGGTTAATATGAGGGATATTTTAAAAAAAGGTCGTTTGGTCATTAAATAACTGACTAGTGAGAAAAACATTTTATTCGAAATTTTAGTTTACTACACATCTAGGTCACATTTTCACACCATCACCATATAGTTGCAAGCACTTTGCATACCGCTTTACCAGTTTCTTTAACCCCTCTGCATATAAGTTCGCCACCCAGGAGTGAAACCGACGCCTTGGCCATATGCGTCACATACTTCGAAAACACAATGCGTGCGGCTAAAGCACAGGCGTTTAGTAAACATCTCCAGAAAACGTTAAAGCAATCACCGTACTCTAGTCGAAAAATGAAGACTACCATATTTTGTGAAGGATAGGGCGTCATTTTGGAATATTTTGTTTTTTTTGTATGAACTCCCCACAATGTAAATTACCAGTTTAAGGGACTCGGATCAGTGTGTGAGCAACGCATCCCTGATGGAGTAGGCAGCCCGCTCGGCTGGCGGGGCGCATGCCTGGGAGTTATGGGACCCGCAACGCAAAGATCTACAATGCGGACATTTTCCAATCCGCACTTCAGCTTGGTCAAGAAGCTCTGCGGCACAACCGTCCTCCGCCGAAGAGCATAAAGAAGGGCGCACTGGCGCACACAGGCAGAACAGAAGATGAACACCAGCAAGCACAACAGTGACTTGACAAGCTGCATTCACAAAGACACCGCATGACGCATTGACGCACGTACGTTTCCTATACGAATTTACGTAAGACGTAAAGAAGATTACGTGCTGGCATTAGAAGAAGTGACAAAGTAAAGTGACCGTCAGCAGATGGCTAAAGGAAGGCTGTATGAGGAAGAAATACAATCGGGTCAGGTGTCGTAGTGACGTGAGAAGAGATACTGTTGATCTCAGAACGCATTGCTACAGGCAAATCGTTGGGCTTGGTCAGTGGTTTGTTATTGAAACGTATCTATACGTAAGGAACGGGAGACATTAAGCCCAGTCCTGCTCTACGAGGAAGCGGGAGGTGGAACGAAGCGGACGTCGCGAGAAAGGAGGACGGCTACCAGCTCGTTCCGGAGTAGGTTGCCGGCAACAGAGGAGTGTCTTCTGGGGACAACTCGGCGACCTGGTACGAGTCCCAAACAGGGGTAGCTGAGTTCCCAACGTTTTTTTTTAATACTGAATGCAGCGGATAGCAACCTGAGGACGAAGCCAGAATTCCTGTCTTCAACCCACGATGGACAACGAGCGACATCCACGCGAGACGGGGCGGACGTCTCCATGGGCGGCTGCACGATTGCAAGGCAAGTGATGGCATGTTAAAGCCCTCAAAATGAGGCGGGGTTTGCCACGCCGAAGTAGTACACTGATGTTCAAGTTGCAGCCAACTCCTAGTCCACTACCGCGAACTATAAAGCTCGCTGTAAATTTTGTACCTATTTAAATGTTGGCAATATTCCTCTGTTTGATATTTAATAAATAAATGTTGTTGCCTGTGAATAATAGTTGTCAATAAAAACGTATTTCTCGCGTAAATTTAATAATATGTATATGAAACATAATTCTTGTTGAAATAACACAGACTATGTATTAATCCGTAATATTTAACTTTTGAATTATAGTGTGTGAATGAGCCTTGCTTAACTTTTTTAACACGTAACCTCTTGAATTAGGGTCATTTTATCTTAATGTTTGTTTTTGGTTGACACACGCCTGCGTGTTCATAGTTGTCATTCATATCGTTGCTGGCGCTCGTGTGAACAGGGCTTTCTGCAGGCAAGCAAGAGCGTCTAGCGCTCAAAGTTTCTACCTCTTCAAGTTCACTGAGCGCAGTTTTTAAAATGCTAATGTGTGTAACCCAATTTGTGGAAAATAATTTTGTTAATAAATTTGTCCAGTGAGTAAAAACATACCTTACAGTGACACCTTTCTTCAGTCTAGAAAATGTGGCAACCCCGACTTCATTAAATCTGCAAGTAAACAGTGAGCTCCCAGTGTCACCTACAATAATTTCATTAAATGTGGGTCAAATATTTCAGCAAACATTACAAAATTACGTTTGTCAAGTGGTTTAATTTCCAGGCGGCGAACTTCCGTTCAGAGGGGTTAAAGAAACCGGTATAGCGTTTCGAAAAGTGCTTGGAACTGAATGGCAGTTATGTGAAAATATAAAGTAGGTCTGTAGTAAACCAAAACTGCCAATAAAAACTTTTCCTCGCGTGTTTATTTTTCTAATGACCAAACTGCCTTATTCTGGATATATATCTCGTGTGCGAAGATTAAAAAAAAAAAAAAACGCGTTTGATTACGTTTCGCTGATGTCTGTTTCCTAAAATATACCGGTACAATTTGTAAAACATGTGTTAAAAAAGCTGCAATTGCGGAATATCTAAAAGAATTTATTTTATTTGCATTCAAAACAGCTACTGCATTGAAGAGAATGGCTGTGTGTTATTTAGCAACTTTTTAAATCATTTATTGTAGTCTACCTAATATTTATCAAACAAAATACAATTAAAGGTAATGAAAAGGTTGATCCTGAAACGAGACGTTTACTATAAAAGATAAGAACTTTCGTGTACACGATAGTACGTTAATTCTTATGGACAAATATTTTAAATATGTTACCTCAAAGTTTCGAAATTTTGAGTTACAACGAATGCTAGCTATATAAAAGCTTCTGGATTATTTTACATTCATGAGAGTTTGACATAATGTTTGTTGTCTAGGGAAGTTTAGCACATTTTTGCGTGTGGAAAAAAAACGAAATTTTGGGGATCAAAAAGTTTGAGCTTGGCCTCTTTTTAAGAATATTGTATACTTAATCATGGTTGTTGTATGTGTAGTTTTGATGATTAGTAACTATAAATCTTGACTTGCTGGATATTTATTTCATTTCTATAATGTAAAAAACGTAAATATGTTAAGTGTACACATTATCCGCTGAGAAAGGTTATTAGGGAATATTTTAAAGATGATAATAGAATAAATTAGTGGTGCCGTTTGTGTAAACCATTTTTTTTTTAATTAAATAGACACTGAAAATAAGTTTGTAGTTTCTTATAGAGAGGTCAATGCATTAGGAATAACCACAGTATTTCTAGCGTATTTAAGGAAGATAATGTGAAAACTATTTTTTTAAACTTGAAATCGTTTTATTAGGCAATGAACTTTGCCTTAGATACTATAAAGTAAACTCATTTTCAACAAAATTTCAATCGTAACGAACGCATGACAGAGAAAGTTGATGCACTGCGTTTATAAGACGTGTAGGCCACCTGAGGCCACTTTGATGACTCCAACTCGAAGAAGCGATAATAATCGTGTGTGTGAATCATTTGATCATTTGAAAAACACGTACGATAGATGCTACTTAGAGCCCGTCAGAATTTTTAATGAAGATGAAACAAAGTTTTTACAGTACAGAAAAAAACACAAATAAGATGTTAAAAGGGTCGTTGTGGTGTTTAAAATTTAAATAATGGGTTAGTTTAAAGTATGTAGGAGTGAGAAAACTGTGAAAACTTTAACTGTGTAAAATGAAAATTAAATAAATATGCTTTCATTTGTACCAATTGTAGACGCCCAAAAAGCTGCTTTTGTAGCAGTGGCGGTCTTTAAGAGGGGCATTTGCCCCCTCCCCCCCCCCCCCCCAACATTTCTAAAACACTTTGTAATAAAAAAAATTTAGAGGTAACAAAAAGGAATCTTCTTCACGCATTTGATATTGAATTTTAAATATGTTTGAAATGCTTTAAAACAGCCCTATAATGAGGCTTTTATTTTTAAACGTTTGCGACTTTCCATTGAACTGGGAGGTACTACAGATTACGCAAATCCATCATTCCGTCCTCTCAAGACTCGAAGCTAGGCCCGTCCGTGTATTTTTAGGTGTTATTATTAATAGCTGTTGATTTATGTTGCAAGTAGTTCCTAACCAAACATAGAATATTATAAAATTATTGAAGTTGCTCTTAAACTATCTTTATAATTTTACAATTTTGTTTAAAAAACTAGTTAAATTTTAGGCATTAATTCTCCTTATTTGATATACTTTCTAACAACAAGATACAATTAGTTAAGCTGGACCCTGAAATAAAGGGCAAGTGATAGCAGTTTTTGAATTATACTTCTTTGAATTATACTTCTTTGTTAGAAGTGAAATGTTAACTTTCAGTGGCTCGAGGTCATGCACAAACGAAGTACTTTCGAATGGAATTCATACTTGAGTGGGGTAAAACTCTCGAAAATATGGAGGATAAGCTAGTGATTGATCCGTATAAACTGATTTCGTAAAAAATAAGGAACATACACAGCATAATGGTATTGAAAATAAAACTGTATAGAAGTAAACCTATTCTGTAATACTTAGAGTTACCATTTATATTCATAACAAAAATAAAGGTAACTTAAAAATTATCTTACAATGCTGGCATTCAAAAATATAATCCTTTTGTTAAAATTAAAAGTAAGCGATACCGTAGGATTCATTACATTGAAGAGAACCAAGATTAATTTTTGTTAAACTTATTCAACGCCATAATGAATAAAAGAATTTCGTGATTAATTTTTTACTGTTAAATCTTAAATGTTAAATCAGCTTAATAAGGTTAAGGTTAGTTTGTAGTAAGTATTTACAGTTGGAGTTAGATCACTTATACACAAAATAACATATATTTAAAGTCATGGTATGAATTTTAAAATGTTTCATGTTGATGTTTAGTAATGTCATATATTTATGTATAACTTCTAACGCGCGTACAGAAGTACACAAACCCTTTAGGTAGATTTTGAAGAAAGACTGTCTATTGTAGCCGTTACCATAAGGCGACTTCCTGAAAATATAAAAAAAAATTAGTTTCATGGTCCATAGATACCAAAACCATCGTCAACTCAAAAGTGTGTATATATATATATATATATATATATATATATATATATATATATATAACACAAATTTATGTGCACGATAACTGCCGTAATTTTGCACAAATAACTTCCAAACTAATACATAAAATATGGCAATGAAAATCTCTGTCAAGTTCGTTAAATGGCAAAATTTTACAAAGGGGTATAAAAGGGGAAGGTTTTTTTTTAACTCCCATAACATTAATATCACCCCATTCGTTTGAATGTACTATATATCTTAGGTTTAATACCAAAATATTTTGTCGACATATATTTTTAATACGACCAACTATAACTGCAAGATATGGAAAAATCAAGGTTTAGAACACCATACAATCCGTTCAAATGGTTTGTAAATCGTATAATTGTTATCTAAAACTTCTGTCTAAAACAATTTGTGATAAAACGAACCATTGCAGCAAGGAGATGAAAAAACAGTGGTAGAGATAAAATATATTCATAATTTTTATACCACGGATAATAATTAATCCATTCTTATTTATTGTAAAAACATTATAATATTATCTACAACTTTTGTTTAAATATTTTATGACAAACAATTTTAACAATGGTTTAAGGACAAAAACAATCATAACTCTCTTAGAAGGCACGCTATTAAATCCGTTCGGATTGTTTGTAAATATTAAAAATATTATCATAAACTTTTGTCTAAAACATATTTGATACAACCAACCATTGCTGTAAAGGGTAGAATAAACAGAAATAAAAGAACAAAAAAATTATCACTCCTTTATTAGATAATCTATAGAATGTATTATAATTGATTGAATATCTTCTAAAAATTATATACATATTTGGTCTGAAACCATTTTTGATAAGTCAGACCATTGCTGCAAGTGGTTAAAAAGAAAAACATTGGAATAAAAATATAAATGCAACTTCCGTATCATGGTCACTATTGAATACGTTCTTATTTATTTTAACTTCCCAAATTTTGTCTACTTTTTTTTCTCAAGGTGATTTTATGTAACCAACCATTTCTGCAAGAATTGGAAAAAAAATTGATACACAAAATAACCATAACTTCTTTTTTAGGTAACCGTTATAATTAATTTTATAAATCCTAACCGTTATCTAAAACCTTTGACGGAAACAATTACAGTACAAACAGTTTTATCCTAACAGTATTCAAACAAAATGTTTATACGCCCACGTATGAGTGCAAGGAATAAAAAATATTGTTTTAAGGTTAAAAAATGTACTACTACCTTAGTAGGCATAATATGAAAAATCGTTCTGAGCTATTCAATGCTGAAGACAATAAGTTAAAATAATTCGAAACATTTTCCATGTACGGAAAGAAGAAAATTTTTTATCGATAATTTTGGAATATTGGATATTGGAGAATGTACATGAAGTTTTTAAAAGTTTACAGAATTTTAAAGAAGTTTCCAGATTGAGAGTCATATGTAAATGTATGTCCTGGGACACGGGTTCTGGGTGAGGAGCCGAGGAGCCGGTCCGCCATATTGAATTGTGACGTCACGGCGGCCATCTTGGATTACCTTGACCTTGAACTTTGACCTTAACCTTGACCTTTGACCTTCAAATTTGCTAAAATTTGCCCAAAATTCCTCAAATTTTGCCAAAATTTCCATTTTTTTCAGAAAAAAATCTCGCCAAAAATTCTCAAAAATTCCACAATTCAAAAATTACGATTTCGAAAACCGCAAAATACTTTTTGCCTTAGAAAGAACACAATGTCCTAAAAGAGGCTTAAGTATCCATGTCTAAAGCCTCTGATAAGCCTCTGACGTCATCTAGGATTATGACTGCCATCTTGGATTATGACGTCACCGTTGCAATTTCCGTTACGGTAGCCATTTTGAACATCCGTAATTGTTGTGTTATAAAATTGGGAAATTCTTAATAATTTATAAAAAGATTGAATCGTCTAATTTAATAATAAAAATTTTATAAAAATTTATTATAAAAATTAAATGTACACTTAAGCCATGGAGGTCGGAGTCCTCGGTTCAAACCTGGCGAGGTCAAAAATATAAAAAAATGACAAACTATCCTACCACCACGGAAGTCGCTGGCTAACTGACCTCCCACTACTTATGTCAAGGTATATATATCATCAGCGAGTATGACGCCATGTCCTCCATCTTGTAAATCTTTATTTATTATCTGATTTTAATGAAAAAAGTTTTAAAATTTATAAAAAATCCTAATACTTGAATTGTGGAATTTTTTGAGAATTTTTGGCGGGATATTATTCCAAAAAATGGACTTTTGGGTAATTTTGGGCGAATTTTGGCAAATTTGAAGGTCAAGTTCAAAGTACAAGGTCAAGGTCATCCATGATGGCCACCGTGACGTCACAATCCAAAATGGTGGACCGGCTCCTCCCAATCCAAGATGGCGGACCGTCTCCTCGGCTCCCCGCCCAGAACCCGTGTTCCAGGACATACATTTACATACTACTAATGAGGTACTTCGAAATCTACCACCTCTGTAGGCGGTGCAGAAAGGGATTTTTATTAAGCAGTTTCTTTACTGTTACATTATATAACATTGATTTGAAATCCTTTCTCGTAAATTTTCGTTTCAAATCTGTACATGAACTTAAAAAAGATGTCATAAACTTAAGAGCGAATGTTTATCAGTTATTTTGTTTTGCTGCGCGGCTTCCGAAAGGGAAATATGAAGGTTAGATTGTGCCGTATGTTTGCGCGCGAACATGCTCGCCGCCGCTGCTCGATGCGTGTGGCAGCGCGCACGTCACGTCGGCGATGAATAACGATGAGGCAGCGACCGATAGCAGTCCAGGGGAGGGGGCGAGGGGTCTGGTCTCTCCCTGCGCCCGCTGCCACTGTCTCGGGACCACCCCCATCCGCCCCTATCCGCCCCTATCCGCCGCGTGGGTGTGTGGGGGAGGCGCGGAGAGGGTTGAAGAGGGCTCTGAAAGCTCCCCGACCGTAATGCGAACGATTTAGTCCCCCCCCCCCTTCCCGCCCCCTCCACACACCCACTTTTAGTTTCCACCCCTACCGTATTGGGGGGATCTTATCTCATGACGTATCAAGGCCCCTGGCAGGCTGTGGTTTCCCCCATTTCCAAAGCCCACCCTTTTGCCCCATCGAACCAACTTCTCCCGCCTCCATATACACACACACACGCGTCGACCTACATTTGAATAAAAATTCGCTACCGACCCCTCCTTCGCGAGGCTTGTTTTATTTTCACGATGCGCTATGTGGTCGATGGGAGGGGGGTGCTACGTGCATGGGCGCTCGCCGGACAACCAATAAACCAGGGCGTGGATTGTAAAGGCGGGGTGACGCAATGCCCGCTGCGATGGGCCACTCAAGCGGGTCGGCTGATATTAAACCAGGAAGAGAAGGCGCGATGTTTCCGAGGAGGGGGGAGGGGGGGAGATGCCCCGTGATGCCTTCTGAAAGGAGGCCCCGGGGAAAATGAAGGTCCTCAGCTTGTGGGTGTGACGCGGTTATCATCTCCGATGTCGTCACGCGCCGGACGGGCGCTCGGCCAATGGCGGGGCCAATACCGTCTCGGGCATTCGTGCTGCAATCTGTGAACAAATCTGGCTTCTTTTGTTTTGTTTCGGCCTGTGGCGTCGGGGAGACCTAAGATGCACATAAAGTTCTGCCATTCCCGATTACACCCGAACAATTCACCTTCGGCCAACTTCGGGATTTGTTTTATTTTTGCGCAGGAAAAATGAATTCAAATATTAAAAGTGGTCGGTTAGTTTAGCTACATTAAAACACTTTAAAACACTATGGACGGTTAGTTAGATTAGTATAGCTACATTAAAATAAACAGAGAAATATAAATATATATAAATAAACCCGAGGTTGGCCGAAGGTGAATTATTCGGGTGTAATCGGGAATGGCAGAACTTTATGTGCATCTTAGGCTTCCCGTGACGTGACGAGGCTGTTCCACAACTACGAGTGAACTTACCTATAGTAATATGCGTTGTCGTTTAAATGTAGTACCAATATTTATACATCATTAATAAAATATACGTTCTAACACGATACTACTCTAACATGAACTTAAAATAATCAAAAATGCATTGAAGAATAAAAATTACTTCACGAATAAAAGTAAAGAATTTTTAATGCCTCTAGTTTAGTTTCTTTGGACTTAAGTTGATTGTACAAGATTGACAGAATAACTTACCACGATTTGTGCTTTCTAATAAGTGGCGGATTATAAGCGCCATTAAGTCACGATTCCAAACTAGAAACAAACCATGTGATTGATAACGCAAAAGTTAGCATCAATTTAAAATCAAAACATTTTCAACATTATAGCCAATTTGTGACAAAAAGATAACTTTAGATTTTTAACAATAATATAAATGTATTCTAATAAGTAAACTTTTCTAAGATAAATTCTGTAAGTTTGATAAAAATTTAAAAAAAAAAAACTTGAAATGGCTATTCATATTGTTTTTAAAATTATTTTCTGTTTTTCTCTTAGTTATATAATTTTTTTTGGTCTGTTTGTCTCAGTATCAATCAAAAATTACTTTAAAATTTTTATAACACTCTTTTTACAACTAAGGCATTTGGCTAATTAAAACACTAGGTTACGCATAAATGCAGTGTTTCACCCCTACGGAGGTGAAAACGTTGTATATATTGTTTTGACATAAACGATCATGTCTAAGAAGCTATTCAAGTATAAGAAAATATATTGCGAATCATAATAAACATAAAGAGCTACCAACCTCTTTTATTTTTTTTAAATTCCTAATCTAAGGGGTGTAAAAGTTTTGAGTTTAGTTTTTTTAAAAATTATTCTTCAAAATCTACTACAGCTAGAGGTAAGCAATTAAAAATTGACCACATGCGTATAAAGTTATATATTGTTGTATTCAAATTTCAACCATTAATAGAGTGAGGGTGTTTTTAATATAAGAATCAGGCGGCAGGTAAAGGACCCGCTATGATTTATAAACAAACAAAATCTATCAAATCAATTTTAGCACTTTCCGAAAATATACCCGTAAGGGATTCGAAATGGTGTTAATGTACTTTATTATGAAAATTAATATCCACTAATCTTATAAAACTAAATTTAAGAAATTTTAAAATTTAAGTAAGATAACTTAACCACCGTCTCTCATTCGTCGTTTTTTAGAAATTATATTTCTAAAATTGTAACAGGGGTGAGCATTGTATTAGAAAGAAAGAAAAACATTATGGAATCCACTTAAGAAGTGTACGGTTCGAATATACAAAGCATTACAATTTAAAAATTTTAACCTTTAATGGTTTTTGATATGAGAGAAGTCGTTAATATATCTCTCAATTGATTGTGTCTTTACGTTAGTAAAAACGATTGGAATTAATCACATACTTTCCTTACAATGGTAAGATAACTGCAATATCATGAAGTTTTCACTAGTTCCTCTATACATAGATATAAAAATCTAGTGTTGCCTGTATGTCTGCTTCGTACTGTATTACGCAGAGAAACTACTCATAGTTTTAATATTTGGAAAGTTAGTTTGACTATAGCCGTTCCCAAGTACGTACTACAAACCAGATTATGTTCCGTGAAGATACTTAAACCTATTTTGGCCAAACCATTTAACTAATTGATTTTGTATATCACCTTTATTTTTTTAATATATTTTTAAAATAATTATATATAGAAGAAATTAAACACATTTAAATAATATAAATAACAATGAAATATAATAAATAATATTCAATATAAAATTTCAACTTAAACCCTATTTAACTCTAAGGACCATGCAGAATAACAAGTGAATAGTATAAACACACACGAAATAGAGCTCAGCGGATCACAATGTTGAGCAACGAGACGGGCATCTCAGTGCCCTGCCCAATGGTGCGTCGACGGCTGGGTCAGTAGGCCTAATGATATGCATGTTGGGGAGGTCGCAGTTGTGCCGTTGCAATTCGTCCGTCATCGACGGGGGAAATAATAGCTTCGACGGTGCAACACGTGAGGAGACAACCTGTCAAACTTGTAAACTCCCTGGCTCAAGATGTCTCGAGAAATACCCAGTAATTCACACAGCTACAAAAATTTGTGTACGTTGGCATGTACTTGAAATTAATATTTTTACCATATCCTATTCCGTATTTCTCTTCGTTGCTTCCTCCCGCATTCTTTTCCGTAAATTTTTATCCGTGTGTTCCTCACAGCTGCTGTCACCGAAATGCAGGGCGGTCTTCAACTTCCAGAACTATCAGTTGCGCATCAGGCACATGCTTGGAGATGGCCATATCTAGAACGAGACTTCTCCGGTACAGTCAGGATCGGCTTCAGCGCGGCGGGCGGCGGCAATGGGTTCGGTCCATTAGACCGCCTTAAGCCCTTCTGGCTGCGCATGCTGCTGTCTCTCAGTGGTAAAATATGGCTCATACAACTCCCGAGCCTAGTCAGAGGGGTATGAATGTTAGTGAGGCTGGCTCGCGGGTATCGCTAGTATCGCCTCTAAGCGCAAGACTCTGAACCATTGCACAGTCTTCTCGTCGTACATGAAGCAAACTATGCGATATGAGCTGTGACCGTAATATTTGTATGGCGGAGAAATGAAGATAAAGGTGTAATTCAAGTTCCTTAAGTGCTTTCAAGAATCTGTACCGGTTCTTTAAGCCTAAAAGTTATTCCGAAAACACGCCTTCAAGAAATTGTTACACGTGACATGAATTTTAGTCTGCAAAATTTGTTTTGCTATGCAGATCGGTAAGGGGTCTGAGGGGTTGTTCTCATTTTGACATCAAGTATTAACACGGCAAATATTGACCACACCAACTCCCTTACTTCTTACCTCTATGTTCCAAACAAGTATCTTGGCTAAGGCGTGCACTCGGAACTAATTTCCTTTTTAGGGATTTTTTTTGACGTGAGAACGTCTAATAAATCGATGAACGCCGGCTGCACGCACGAAAAAGTTTCCCGTAACACACATTGTCCCGTTTCGCTGTGTCCCGTTACGCTCATTTTATATTGCTCTTTGCTAACCTGAACCTCCTAGCATTGCGACCGAGTCCGTTGCGTAGTTCTGTTTTCATGCATTTAAATGTAACATTTTCATTGCTCTTTGCTTACCCGTTCCTCCTAGCATTGCTGCAGAGTCCGTGGCGTAAATATATTATTATTGAGTGCATTTTTGTGTTGGGTAAGCCATTTTCCTTCACATCATCCTTGAAACACTCCCATTTGTTTCCTACTTTTCCTATCATCGTCCTATCCATAACAGAATAACACAGATTGGAAGAAGTTAAATAGCAAACATGTATAAAAGTTATAGTTAAAATAATCTCTTCGTTAAAATAATAAACATATTTGAATTAATGAGTGCAAATAAAAGTAAATTTATCAATTAAGTTGTAGATTTCATTTCTCTCCTTCTTTGTATCGATACAAAATAGTGATAATTCAATAAAAATGATTCAATTTTATTCATAAAACTATGCAATCATTTCATCAATGTTTTGTCATGACGTTGTCACGTTAAACTATCGTCCGTAAACCGACTTTACAGACAACCAATTTTTTTTTACTGCATTTTGGTGTTGGGTAAGCCATTTTCCTTCACATCGTCCTTGAAAACTCTCATTTGTTTCCTATTTTTCCCATCATCGTCCTATCCTTAACAGAATAACGCAGATTGGAAGAAGTTAAATAGAAAACTTGTATAAAAGTTATAGTTAAAATAATCTCTTCGTTAAGTAATAAACATATTTTAATAAAAGAGTGAAAATAAAAGTAAATTTATCAATTAAATTGTAGATTTCATTTCACTCCTTCTTTGTATCGATACCAAATAGTGATAATTCAATAAAAATGACTCAAATTTATTCATAAAAGTATGCAATCATTTCATCAATGTTTTGTTATGACTTCACGTTAAACTATCGTCCGTAAACCGACTTTACAGACAACCAATTTTTTTCTGTTAGTCGTGTATTTTTCCTGTATTGTGAGCATCGTCAGGACTGGAGATGAGGCCTTTGGGTCGATCTACAGCGGTATTGCAGTTGTGACTTAAGTCCTCGCATACCTACAGCGAACTGGAGACGAGACGAAGCTTACACTTGTGTGTTTTGAGATTTGAATCTGTGATTGTGACACTGTTCATGATTGGACAACACGAGCAAAGAACTGCTAACCCGTCGCCTTGAATCTATAACCCCTACTTTGAGAATAATAACATATAAAATATTCTGAAAACACTACTTGAGTTACGGTTTAAAGGGAGCGGCACTACTTAGGGTTTTCATAAATGAGTACCACGGCTTCTTTTTATTTACACATCACGAATTTTTACAAAATAAATCATATTTGACAAAGCGTAGCTCTAGTAAATATACATTCTCAAATTAAATGCGGGCAGCACAAACACAAATGACTTTAACTAAAATATTTCTCTAAAGTCTCTATACAATTGTTCTCTTTATTTAGGCTGTATGGAGTACCACATAGTCTTAATGAAAGAATATCCGAGTTTCGCGAACTCGTCGCAAAATAACTCAAGTTGGATGTTGCGGAGAAAATGCAGCATTACAAAACATGTCCGGGCCTTCCATCCTCTGACGGGGTGTATATGGATACTAACCGAAAAGTGATCCCTCAAATTTGAGAAAATTGAATGTTCGTTATGTACAGGAGTGACTTTTGCGCACGTTCTTGGCGAAAATCTCCTTCAACAGTTAAACAATTCGAGCGAAATGCACTAGCGCTCAGACATTAACACTGCAAATAATAACGGTTATTTTCTGACTTCACACACCGCAAGGTCACGTCCACAGCTACGTGGTGTCTGCCAAGTAACACTTACACTAGCAATGCCTTAACTAATGTCAAATGCTCGTGCGAGCGGAGAGCTGTGAGCTTACCTTGCGTCAGTATACTTGTTCAAACTTCGTACTACGGGGCGTAACGTTCTACGTAAACAGAAATCTCACCAGCAGGTAGCATAGATTCTCGCTCAATGTAAATAAATTGTTCACTGCGAACATTTGAGGTATTGATTGAGGAATTAATAAGCAAAGTCTTTACAATCAAGTGTCTGTTCAATGAACCAAAACTGAAATGAGTGTTAGGTACATTTACGTAACTAGTATGTGGCAAACTGAATGTCCCCTTGCGGTCGAACTCGCAAATGTTCACAGACTTGCATAATACGTAAGAATTACTATGGCGCCGGCCTTTTATGGTAGTTGGTGGCTCTGGCAGGGCGTGCCATATGTTGATAAGGTAGTCGCGGCCCCTCAGAGCACGTCGGGCCAAGAACCCAGGCAGCTCGCTCAGCCACAGGTTCAGTCTCTAGCTGCTGGTAGCAGCAACTGACACGAGGTGTTGCTAACCCTAAGCGCACCTCGGCTCTTTCACGCATGCGCGAGTAAGCCTGGCGCGCCGATACAACACATCCAAAACTGTCGCATTAGTTCCGTAGAGGTGGCACAACTGTAGCCAAATTTATGGTAGGCTTCCCAACCATTAATATACTTATTTATGGTACTCCCAGGGTACGTTGGTGGACGGTAAATAAAAACTAAGCTATACAAAACCTTAAATGTTTATACGTTTAGAGACATAAACAGGACCAGTACTAAATAAGCTAAATGAAGATTAGAAAACAATCTCAAATTATAAATCGAGTGCATAGAGTAGGACTAATAGAACAGATGGAAGCGCACAAAAAAGGATTGATTAAATAAGCCAAAAGACAGACTCGAGGTGGGGCACGTCTCAATGGGAAGCCTACGATTCACTCGTCCTTCTGGACATACCCGAATACTCACGTTGGCAAGCCTTCTTTTCACAGACGAGAGAGCCACACCCGAAGTTCATGCTCGCTTTGATTTCCCGTTCTATCTCATTATATAAACCGGTGTGGCATTAAATGTTGCGGTCGATTAGGATAGGTTAGCTACAATATAAATACTTTAAAACATTGTGGATGGTTGGTTATATTAGGTAAGTATAGCTACATTAAAAATACTGTAAAATCATTTTATGTTTACTTAGCAAATAACTTTTTAATGTGTAGCTATCCAGGGCAAGGAAACCGATTACATGATTTCACAGTATCATTAATGTAGCTATCCTAACCAAATCAACCGTCCACAATGTTTTAAAGTATTTATAATGTAGCTTACCTAACCTAATTGACCATTAGTTATCATGAGTTGTATATTTATTTACAATGAACAAAAAAAACGAAGATGCATGATCGGGCTTTTGGCTCTCTCGTCTGTTGAAAGAAGGCTTGCCAACGTGAGTATTCGGGTATGTCCAGAAGGACGTGTGAATCGTAGGCTTCCCACGTCTCAATTGGGAAGCCTAAGACATACATCAAGTTCTGTCCCTGCACGAACACGCCTGAATATTCACCTTCGGCCAATCTCGGGTTTATTTATATATCTTATATATAAAATTCTCGTGTCACAGTGTTAGTTACCATACTCCTCCGAAACATCTTGACCGATTTTTATGAAATTTTGTATTCATATTTAGTAGGTCTGAAAATCGGCTACTATCTATTTTTCATACCCCTAAGTGATAAGGGTTGTCCACTCCTAACATTTATTATTTTATTTTTTGGACAACATTTGTTTTATTATTTTTTTATAATGTGGCATTAAAAAATACATACAACCCTAAAGTTTCACCCTTCTATCACCAACCCCTAATTTTTAATAGAAATTTATATTTTTCAACCCCGGTCGATAGCTGATCAATTAACACTTGATCAAACTTCCCCGCCAGGGGTTTACCCGTGTCACTTCTCACCCCGTAAACAGCATGGAGTAGGGATGAGACCGAAGCCGGTCTCCTGTTTCTCTCACACAATAAGCCTTCTCTCACTCCCTCCACAGTTTTCGGCCATTATTATTGTTTATGCATCAAGCGTAGTAGTAACGTTTACAATTATAAGTTTACTATCTCAGTGTAACTCTCATATTAACTATATTCTCAAGTAAATTTATTATTAATTTGCTGTACTATAATTATTTATTCATATTTTATTAATAATTAATAAAATTATTAATTTTGAGTGTAGTTACCACGATTAGTTAATTAGTTAATTTAACCTCAAAAGTACTAAACACGTGTCACGAGCTCCCGCTAACAACGGCTTTTGTGTTGTAAGTATAAGTTATTTTTTTACATTTATTATAAAATCAATAATTTTTTTATATATATATTGTTGGAAATGGTCAAAAATAAATTCGGTGAAAGTTAGATTTTTATTAAAATTGGGTAAATATTTTTTATTCATTTATAAGAGCTGTAACTTCCACATAATTTTTTTTCTCCATTTCTAACAATATATTTTCGATATAATTAAGAAAAATAACATTTTTCCCTTTCGTAAAACAGCCTAAAATTTACATGTAGGTATATGTATAAGAATGTGTGTACAATCAAAGATTAAAAATTTATATCGAAAATGTTGTTGGAAATGGTCAAAAATAAATTCGGTGAAAGTTAGATTTGTATTGCAATTAGGCAAAAAAATTTATTATTTATTTATAAAAGCTGTAATTTCCACAGAATTTTCTTTTCACCATTTCTACCAATATATGTTCGATATAATTAAGAAAAATAACATTTTTCCCTTTCGTAAAACAGTCTAATATTTACATGTACATATATGTATATCTATGTGTGTACAATCAAAGATTAAATACATTATTACTATAATGTTTTTCATCATTAAGTAATTCAGTTAGTTTTATTCATGTGTATTTTGTATAGTGAACAATGCCAACAAAACGCAAAGGGGCTAATTTGAGCCGTAATACAAGTAGATATAGAAGCATGCGAAATAGAAGAGATCAAAGAAAGTTATCGAAGCCAGCAGTTTAAATGGCAAGTTCCGAGGTGAAAATATATTAATACCACGAATCCCTATTATACCTACAAATAAGCCAATTCAATTTAAACGTATTCAGTTTCCGATTAGATTGGCATTTGCAATGACTATCAATAAGTCCCAAGGCCAAACGATGTATATTTGTGGCTTAGATTTCAGCACACCATGATTTTCTCACGGACAATTATACGTGGCATGCTCTCGAGTGAGTAAACAATCCAGTTTGTGTTAGCTAAAGATGGGCTAACAAAAAATATTGTTCACGCTTTAGCATTAAGAGATTAATATTGATTGTTACTATTACTATCGTAATTAATTAATTATATATATAATTTTAAAAATTCTTTTTTGGTGTTTTGTTATTATTATATTCTCTCATCGTTCACAGCGCCCCATGCCTCTTTCACTCATATACCACAACCTTACACACTTACAATAAGTTAGTTATTTTTTTCTACACTAGAAATTCCCTAGAAATAATTTATATCTCAAAACAACGTTTACCGGGTCAGCTAGTATATTTATATTTCTCTGTTTATTTCAATGTAGCTATAATAACCTACCTAACTGTCCATAGTGTTTTAAAGTGTTTTAATGTAGCTAACCTAACCGACCACTTTTAGTATTTGAATTCATTTTTTCCTGCGCAAAAAAAAAAAGCAAATCCCGAGGTTGGCCGAAGGTGAATATTCGGGCGTGTTCGGGCAGGGACAGAACTCGATGTAAATCTTAGGCTTCTCGTCTCAATTCCAGCCGTCCGCAAACTGCTGGCGACTGTCGAAGGTGGCCTGTGTGGGTGTGTGCACTGTCGCCGCAGTGCTGGCGACCGTGCGACGAACCACGTTCCCTCTCCTCGCTTACCTGACGGCGCCGGCGGGTTGTCCGCGGTGTTTGTTCCCTCCCCCTTACGGGAAGCGGTCCTGTAATGGAATAGCGAGCATTCCTCCGGTCCAGACGGACCGGCAGACAGCTGGTCGCGAGATGAAGGGGTGTGTTCCCGCAGGATTCCCCGCCACAGTTCCGCTGGCGTTATTGCCGCGTGGCTGGGTGCTGCATTCTCTCCGGCGAGACCACCGGAGCCCGCTGGTGAAGACTCTCACCGAGGCTGGTGGAAGTTCTTACACCAAGTATGCCAATGGAAAATAATCATTGGTGGGATTAAAAAACCTCTTGACTTCCATAGCACTAGAGAACTAAATTAATTTTATATTTCATAACGTTAATTTAAGGAAGCACTTTGAGGTCCTTTTAAAATAGATGTAAGTAAAGGAAGACATCGCTAGTCTTTAACAATAATGCCACAAGTTTTTTTAATAATGATGCCATGTCATGACACGGTGTATGTCATCTTGTTGACGTCTGCTGGAGGCCAATGCCGGTCATGTTGTTTTCGTGTGCTAGAGGATACTGCTGCCAAAACAGTTTTACGTTTTTGCCACTTTAAGTGCCGGAATATTTTATTGCCAGGACGCCCGCCATCTTGTTAAAACGTGTATCTAAATATACCTGGTGGTAAATATTTTACTAATGGATAAACTGTGAGTAATAACATGTTTACCATGATGGAGCAAAAAAAAACATTAATGTAATGGTTACTGATCGCAGCTGTTTTGTTTCCAGCAGTGAAGAGCTACAAACATGGTCACACACGACCGAAACCTAATGGTCACTTTAGGAAAATTATAAACAAAATATATTGGAAATTGGTGAGGAGGCACATACTACAATTTATCACCTTTGAAATAAAATTTTTATTGCCATAACACCATCCTCAGAAACATTTTTTTTGACGTGATAAAGTCTTATAAATCGATGAACGCCGGCTGCGCGCACGAAAAAGCATGACTCATTGTCACGTTCCGCCTGAGCCGAGCGTGCAAGAACCGGCCAACCACCGTGCGAGAAAATCTTCTATAATATCAATCAGGTTAAGGCGGGCTTTATAAAAGCAGCAATTTTAAAATTTTGATTTATTTGTCCAATTTCGTCATTTCAAATTAACAATTTATTGACAATGATTTTATTTCAGTTTATTTCTAAAACTAATTGTTCATTATTATATTTTAAAAAAATGTTTAAATTAAATTAGCGAAAAATGTAAATAATATTTGAAAATTAAAAAGTATGCAATTTTTCATCGTTTTCTTATGACCTAATCACGTAAAATTATCGTCCGTAAACCGACTTTACAGACAATCCCATTTTATTTTATTTGATGTTTCATTCAAGCATAATTTTTTTTTCTTACAATACATATACGATTTTCTGCGACTGTTTTTTTTCTACCCACGGCAGGAGTTTTCCTTTCCTGGGATATTTTTTTTAATAATTTTAATTTTTTTTTCAGCAGGCGTATATGATCACTACCACAAACATAAGGCAATCACTGCAATGTCTTGTGGCACAAAAACGAAATCACAAAGCACAATCTACATGCAAAATATCCGTCGTTCCTTCGGGTAGTTGCAGATCAATCAACCTTGGAGCTTGAAGGAACTTGTCCACTATGCAACGTTTCTATGCTTCATTGTAAAGTTTTGAATAAGCCTCATACCATAATTTATCAACACACATTTTACAAAAAAATTGCACATTTACGGATAAATATGGCGTAAGTCAGGCCAAAAACAAAAATCATAGCAAGACAAGTAAACTTAAATGTTCACCACTACATCCGCCATGTAAAAATGTTTACTATAGTCCTCAACAAACAATGAAACTGCGATTAGTTCCTCAAATTGATGTACCAGTTGCGTTACATGTCACGCAAACAGGTCAATAAATGGCTAATGGTTTGTTGTGTATTCGCCGGACATTATGCCACGAATGAGGGAAATGGTTTACAGATGGAACAGCCTCATAAAGGATTCGAATGTAAGCAGATGATTGGTCAAAAAACGTATCGTAACAGCATGTGGCAAAGGTTTTGACGGCCATGTTTGTTATTGTTTTTAAAAAAATGTTAAGTTTAACAATATATATAGTCTAAGAGTGTAAAGATAAACATTATTCAGTATTTGATTCCTTAAATGATAAATGTTATATGCGGAAAGAATCTATAAACGCAAACATATTGAATGGGAAAATTTAACTTATGGACATAATATGTAAGTGGTCATGGTCATAATTATTTAAACATTATAAACGGGAAAACCTATTATGCGGGAACGCCTTAAGCGAGTTTACTGTATAATAAAACTGTTAGAGACAACAAAAGCGTTTCATCAGTAACTCTGGTGAGACCTCAGTATGGAAGCCATTTTTTAAAAACTTTTCCACGTTGAAATGTGGAGATCCACTGGTGCAAGATTGAGGGTGTAGGCAGAATGATCCCCTCTCTCCCATTCCTGACGACGAATGTGCTCAGCAGTGTCCCTTGATGTGTGTCAGCTCCGTTCTCTTGCGTCAGATGGCGGAATTCAGTTTGGTTAGGGTGCGCAATATCTAGAGACCGGAAAAATTCGCGAATTCATTTCGCGATAGGCTAAGATACAAATCGTTACACCTCAGTGCTGCCTCTGCTATTGGTTCACAACTCACCTGGATGACTCTGGGCCAATGAGAAACACCCAACCAAAGCTTTATCGAATCACATACTGCTACGCTGGAACGTCTCACAAGACAGCAGCCAATGAGTGGGTGACATTTGACCTAGTGTACGTAGAACTATGGAGTTCATCCTACAGGTCATTGAACCCACGATTTTTTCCGGTCCCTCACAATAGCGTGTCACGCCGGCGGTACATGCAATGAGGAAATCTAGCAATATAACAAAAAAACTTTGCTGTGATCACATAAAAATATGAATATTTCTTATTGAACTAGAAATCCAAATTTTTGTGCATCACTGTCACCATTCTGCTAAGTCGTGACTTTATCTCGAGGACAGTTCACACGGATGACAATCTGTCGTCGACCTCCTGTCAGGCAACCTCCTGATGTGGGGCAGCTGTAGTGAGTGTGCTTTGAAAGGGATAAGGTACGAAGGAGGGCGTAACATTAAGTCTTTTCACCACATATACGCATTCATTTCTTTATCTGCTGCTGCTGCTCTCTCTCTCTCTCTCTCTCTCTCAGGAACCTAGGCGGGAGTGGAAGAAAATGAAGGGAAAAGCCCTTCCTTTGCTTTCAGTTCCCAATTTGGAAGTTGAAATATTGTTGGAAGGGCTCGCTCGCCGGAAATGGAATTTCCTGCAGCCGGTGCGTGCAGGAAGTTCCAAGGGAGGGTTGGCTGCCCTCGCCGCTGGTCGTGTTTACTTTTCATCCGTGTGGCTCGGGTAAGAAACAATCCATAACCAACCCCCCTCCCCATCCCCCACGGCAACCAACATCCCATCCCAGGCGCTGTGTCTCAATTATCCACCCGCCTCTCACTGCCTGCAAACCTCCGTGTGAGCGAGACATCGCAGCGATAAATGCCATTTTTATTCATGCGTTCGCTCGAATGCCGTGTTGTCAAACTACGTTCAGTGAAACGATACGTACTTCTGCCGTGAATACGTCTTATAAATCGGGATGCCAGTTTGAAAAGTGGATTATTACGAAAACATAAATATTTTTTAACGTTTTTTAAATATAAACCTGGTTTAATATATTCAATTTGAGCTTCTATATAGGTAGTTAAGGTGTGCGCAGCTGCCATTATAGCCAGGTTTTTTTTCCGTATATTTATAGTTCATTAAGACCTAAGAGTAATAGGCGAGTTTCTCTAACGTTCGTTTGCGGGTGACTCAATTAATTCTAGACCAGATTAAAAGTCACTTTGTGCAGAAAACAGAGAATGTTTTAAACTACATTAAATTTATTTTTTCAAAAAAAAAGTAAACGATATAACAACTGTGAGAATAATTTACGGATAGTAGTGCGAAAATTGTACAATGTGGCATATGGCGAATTTATACAATTGGAATTTTAAGAAACGACGGTTAGAGGAAAGAGCAGCTTGTGAAGATTCCAAAACGTTGCCACTCACTTATGTAGAACAGGCCAGAGGAAGAAAACTAATAGACGTGCGTCGCCCGGCCTCGTACGAGTGCAGGCAAGTAGTATGCATTGACTGGTCCTGCGGCAGGTTTCGGCTCGGGGGTCCACCATCTTGGATTGTGACATCACGACCGCCATCATAGATAACCTTGACCTAGACCTTTACCCTCAATGCCAACTTGGATGATCTTGACCACACCCGCCACCTTGGGTTCCGCCATCTTTGTGTAATATGACTCAGCCAGCTCTGACAGAAAAATCCAAAAGGATGTAAAGTTCTAAAAAAAAACAAATCGGCGTATCCCAATATAGGGTTCTCCAAGATTGTGTAAAGTACAAGAAAACAAAAATGGCTGATTTCATGTAATATTCCAATATGGCGTGATCCGTCAAAAATCACTGACACAGTTTCATTGTCATGTTAATTGGCTCGGATTGTTACTTAGATTTTAGACAGTGCAAATGAGTGATTGTGATGTTAAACGTTATATTAACGAAGCAAAATTGAGGCGTATATATGCCCGACTCGTCGCTTGCTTCCCATGGAGCGTTTAAACGTCACTGCGTCGCTATCACGCGTCCTCTCAGCAAGTGGAGTAGCCTCCTGACGCCTGCCAAATTCAAATTTGCGTGCTATTGTTCGCGCCTGTAACTTTACCTGTTTTCGGACATATTTCATGCAACGAAATTTGCTTTTTTTGGCATTCCCTGCCACTCATTAAATTTATGCCTCGAAATTTGCGAACACTGTATATATGAATACTATGAGAACTAAACAACTGCGATTGGTAGGGGCGTGTATTTCCCGCGAAAAGGTTTCTCCGGTGGCAGGGAGCAGTGTGAGGATTCTGAGGAGCCAACCCATCTTGGAATGTTATGTCATGGTGGCCATCTAGGATGAACTTGATCTTTACCTTTTGCAACGCCATTTCACCTTAAACATTGACCTTGACCTTATCCTTTTACCTCGGCTGGCATCTTGAAATCAGCCATCTTGAATTCTGACGTAATGTCTGCCAACTTGGATCTAATGTCACAACCACAATTATTTTCGATTCTAAAATCATAGCCGCCATATTGTTTTTGTCTGCTGGAGGCCGCCATCTTGGATGACATCATGACCGACATCTGTTTTTTTTTTTGTTCTTCTGAAAATCGCCATTTTGGATACAACAATTTTTTTTTGTTTCTGTTGTTTGTTCCTAGAGAGCGCCAGAATAGCTCTGTCTAATGCACGTACAGTCGATGTTCAATTACCTGCCATTATCTATGTAGTCCTTATAGACATAATAAAATTATATATTTTTACATAATTAATTGTCCAAGGTGATTTTAACAATTACAGTTCGGACCTCGGGCTGGAAAACATATGCCTTTGAACGCACCCCAGTAAAGACATTCACTTAACTGAGAAATAAATAAGGTGTGTACAAAATTGAAACTCATATTCGGTCTTGTAGTAATTATTATTAGAAGGTTGTATCTAAAATTTGATTGTTCTTCAGATGCCACAAACGAATTTCCAAAGCATAATGTATGAACTACTTGTATTTATTTCAGCTGAATCTAAATAAGTAACCAAGGAAGGCATGGGAACCCCGTGGTCACATGCTTATTGTTACAATGGAATATAATTTATTTACTTTGTTATGCAAATAAAAATTGTAGTAGATTCCACGGTAACATAACTAGAGAAACGTGCATTTTTTTTTATTTAATAAGTTTACACAGCTACTGTGTTGTGACTAAAATCAATGTGAATTCCGGAGTTGAAAGCGGTCAGTGCTTAATGACTTATGTAAATAGTATAATACTTGCAGTCACCCGCTAGAAATTTTATTTTATCTCCCAGCGTTTAAGAATTGGAGGCTGTTAACACATATCACAATAAAACAATAAATAAAAGAAATCTCAGCTCGACAAGATTTCATTTATGCACTGTGATACTAAACATTTGTATAAATAATTACATTAAAATTTAGATGGAGATTAATGCTCTCACACAAATAGCCAAATAGAGAGAAGAACAGTGAATGACATATTGAATATATTAATTAGCATTTCGTGTCCCAAAAGTAGATTTGACGGAGGTCTGAGGGTCGTGGGGGCTGCTCTAAGTTCTAAGTTCTAAAGACAATTGATTTAATTTGCACCCCAGCATCTGCCTGCAACCAGGGAAAAACTGAGTGACTATGGCTGGACTGAGATTCGAACCAAAGTCATCTGGGTTGCTAATCAAGTGTCTTACCACTGCGCTATCCACTACACTTTAAAACACTGGATGTGAAAAAATTATATAAGATAGTTCACACCTTCGATTCAAAAGATTAGGATTTCGAAACCTGATGAAGGCATTTGGATATATGTTTCAGTTTTGCATTGTAAGTTAACAGTTTAAGTTATTCTTATTTTAATCATTTTTAACCTAAACTGTTTAAAATAAAGTAATTAATTAATTACTGTAGAGTAAAAACATGCAAATATTGCTGTCCTGCTAAATAGAGTTTAAAAAAAACCGTAGACACATAATTAATCTAGATGCTCTGATGTAAAGTGTTTATGATGAAGGTAATGAAAAATATTATAACCGTGTTAATTGTTACGTCCTTTGGCCAAGTGCTTCCCCCCCCCCCAAAAAAAAACACTTGGAGATTTTCACAAAAGAAACCACATTGGGAGATTAAAATAAAATTATTTTGTCCCTGTGCCTTGGTACGGCGCCAGAGCACCCCACTCCTACCCCCCCCCCCCAACACGACATGATAATGTAAGCCTCTGGGAATCCTACCACTCCTATCCACCGAGACTAAGCCATTACCTCAATTGCATTATAAAAACTCTAAGCAAAGCTGGAACTGCGAGGGAGGAGTGAGATAAATCTTATCTTAGCTTTGGGCGAGTAAATATTACTAACGCAGTTGCAGTTAGGTAATTTGATTACGTTGGCCAGGCGTTACGCAATTGCAGGTCCTCGTCTTATGTCTGTGCGTTCCTGAATACGTAATCAAAACAAAAAAAGTTACAGAAAAGACGCTGATATTTCCGTCGTAGGAAATGTGATTGTGTTTGACTTTGATAATCTATTTTTTCGTTCAACTTGAGACTTCTTGTCCATACCCATACAAAATATGACAACAGCGGAGTATTAACAAAGAATTTCACTCAATCTTGTACTCCTCTTGAAATGGCTCTTCGAAAAATATATTACTTGGATCAACGATAAATTTTTAATCTTTTTGGAATATCACGAAGCAAACGTTTCAGAACCATTTTGTCTCGGTTTTTCTTACTGATCACGTCTAAAATTGTGAACTACTGTTTGTTTGGACATTTTTTTTGAAAAAATTTAAGGAATCAGTTAACGGTTTATGCAAAACATAATTTATTTATATTACCCAAATATATGGACATGCAATATTTGTTCAGTATTAATACATCAATATCACATTCCATGAAATAGCACTACGTTAAGCGAGTCTTTATTTTGTAAAATGTTTAAGAATCGTCTATTAGGTCTACTCACCTTTCAATAATACCGATGTCTCCATGCAAAAAGTATGCGTCTGTTCAAATGTGGGGATGAGGAAGAAATCGCCTCCTCTAGTCCACGAAGGAGACAGGTTACTATACCACAAAGCTCCTGGGACATTCCAGGCTTCCCCCAGAAACCTTACACCCTCTTTTGGGGATGTCGAGACAGCTACAGTATCCTAGATGGTAATGCCAATGCCCTGTTCTATATTTTTTTTGCCGTTTCTTCTTTTCATCGACGTTTCTCCTACCGGGGAGACAGTTTGCAGTTTCTTCTCCGGCTGCTGGGGCCCTACTCCAGCCAGCAACTGCCAGACTTAGAAACTTCTCAAATGAACGTGGTCTCTCTTCTCTCTCCCCCCTCTGCAGAGAAGCACAACCTCCTCCCTTCTTCTCTCGCCCGCTTCTCAAAGAGATTAATAGCCGCGGGACGAACTGAAACTGCCTCGCACTTATCGGCCCGGCTCAGCCTAGCACCCGCGCAACCCGCTCTACACGTGGGTCTTGCGGGTGCTCTGCCGCGGCAGGCGCAGTTCGTCTTCTAGGAGCCCACGTCTCCAGCGACGAGCAAAGAAAGAGTCAGCCCGTACGTGGGCAATTTTCAACATATGATAGAGCAATATAAATTTTTTTCTTGCCGACGCGGTGCTCTAACAGCGATGACATTAGTTTCTACCACGGCGATAAACCGATGTATGTTTACAAGAAACGTTTTGTGTGGCATGGCGCCTCGTTACTAGAATTAATTGTAATTACGTAACATTTCTGTGTTCATTTTATAGGGTACAGTAGTTGCTGCTGTCACGGGTATCACTAAAGAAATAGGAAACCCTAACAAGGTAGGAAAGAACGGATGCGAGTGTGTCAGAAAATTAGGTGCCCAGTAGAATTCGTAAATACAACAATTTATTAACAGGTATATTATCACAAACGAATATCTCATCTCATTCTCGAACTGGCATTTATCTTTATAAAGCTGTACTCCTGCGTGGTGGGGTTGAATATTCGTTACAGGTCGGCTATAACAAAACATACAAAAAATTAACAATCTGATAAGAATATCAAAGCAGCACCTTTAATCAACGTGTGCCTGCCATGGTTCAATCTACTGAACATACACTGTCAATCACAAAAGTGGTTGTCATAGATTTACAAGGTGACATTTACGAAAATATTATAAACATATTGCAGCCCAGTACGTAGACAAAATACCTAAAAGGGATATAAAAATATATTTAGACAATCAAGAACAAGTACTGGCTGCAGCTCAAATTATTTACTACCATGGTAAGTACACATTAAAATTAACTAATTTGGTATCCGTTGAAGTTGACTAAAGTTTAAATTATCTCCACAAAATATCTCGCTGTCATCCAAGTCATACGTAATCCACGCGGTTATTCTTATGCACCTCGTGTCGTGTCTTAATACTGCAAACTGTTTTGTGACCACGGTGTTACGTTTGCCAGTGTTTGGTTATGCACAGAGTTGGCAGTCGACGTCAGTATTGGTATTTACGTATATTGTTCTCTTAATGTTTTCTCCAGCCCCACTCGCTCGCCCTCACGGAAGTTGCCTTACACTCGCCTATCATGACTTCATACTTGAGACTTGATTTTAGTTTCCAACTGCTCTCAGAGTTTTATGCTTGCAAAGCGCCACTATCTTCATTAACTTGTCTCTATCAACGTTTATGACATGAAATAGTCTCACCAAAACGAAGTCCGTCGGGGTCGCTAGGCGGCAGCAATTCCACGATGTTTACAGCGTAGGGCGGTGAGAGGTGTCCGAGCAGCGCGGCGGCCTGCCTCGGTGAAGTCCCAGTTGTTCTGCCTCTGTTGGCGCGAAGCATGGCCCTTTTATACTCGCTGGTCTCCTACCCAGGCTAGAACAGAATAGTATCGTACGTTTGGGGGAACGATGGTTGACTTCCTTTTTCTCGGCGAATGGTCGCGCCACCGATGACGCCCGACCGCTTCCGAAGAAGCCCGACCACCAGCCGCAGCGTTCAAATCCACCGCGCTCAGTGTTGCGCGGCCGGCATCCACAGACTGTTAGGGGCACTGTTTCTGAGTGTGTACAGTCATGATAGAGGGATTAAATAAATACTTCGTTCTGTGATTTTTTTACTATACATAAAACACTACTTATTGGAATTTGGGTGGATACCACGTTTGCTGAAATTATGGTGTGCCTGACGTTTCGGTATGAAATCTTGCAGTCATCTACAAATATCGTTAACAACTGAAGGCTTGATGTTCCGGCACAGTACTTATATAAGGCCATTCACAGCCAAGCTGTGATTGGAAGAGGGTTTGGCCAATCAGGATGTGTCGGCTCAGTGAGCGCAGCAGTTTTGACTGTGGCTAGATATTGGATGGTTACCGTTCATGGTTATGGCGTTAGCACTGTTTCATATTTAGTATGTAGGTGAAAATATGATGTAAGAGGCTACAACGCATCTCATCCTTTGTTTGCAATGTGCAGTTAAATGGGTGTTAACTGTCTCTTTCAAAAGCACGGTATCTTATATTAGCACTGTTATTGTTTCAGAGTGTTCTATTGCCAGATGTACTCAAAGAGCTTAAAAGATTTAGACATAACTTTAAAATGTAATAAAAATTTTTTGAAATGAACTTACACAATTTTTATTTTGGAATGTTTGATTAAGAATGAAAATTAAGGAAATTCTTTTTTTTCTATTATATTTTATTGAAAGCATAATCTGACAATATTTAAATCTTACTTCTAAAGGACCGTAACTGAAATACGTCATATTAAGGATTTTTTTAATCTTTATATATTAAATGTTTTATTTTTGTTCATAGAACATAATTAATGGTAAACCTTATTTTTAATAGTGACCAACTGCCACAATTAGTTTTTCTTTGTGAAATATTAGTGGTGGCTTATAATTGATGACTTTTTTCTTTTATAATTTATAAAAATTAAATAATACCATCAAAAGAAACTATTTTATGGTGTTATAAAAACTTAAAGGGAAGTTAAATTTAAAAAATTTTCAAAAGGTATTATAACTATCGATGGAACACGAACCATGAATTGTAATGCTTAAAAATCCTGGAAGTATAAATCTGGCAACAGTGAGTCCAATTTATTCTGTACTGCAATCCAAGCGAGAGAGAGAGCGAGCATCCCACCTTTCCATGATGACAATCTGTTATACGTAACGTTGTACACACAAAAAGCGCAACGTATGGTAAGTGCGAATGAAAAACTCTCCGCTCGGGGCAGGACAATATTACACTCCTTTTCCTCCAGTTATCCTGCTAATGAGCACTTGACTCGGCAAAGTAGAAACTAAAAAAGGCCACAGTGAAAACGTCCCGAGACACCGAGATGGGGAACGTGTGACGATTGTGCTATATTTCTTTTCGTGCTGACAATTTGTCCGATTCTATCCGCGAGGAGGACACTTGCCACTCGCCCTGCGACGCTCGGTAAGGCACAAAGTAGGGGGTGGTGGGGGGGGGGAAGCAGACCTCTCCGTTTCTCCTAATGAGAAGAGAAGGTGCGCGCTCGTTAGCAGATAGTCTCTGCTTCCCCGGGATACCCGCGAGCGCAGTGTTGCCAACACCTCGAACTGCAGGGCTGCCCAACTGACGCCAAACACCCACAAACAGACATTTTCAGGTAATACATATTTTGTAATACTATTTTGTTATCCATATATTTCCTGGAGAAAACATTATTTCCCAAAAGGTTATTGATACTCTTCATTAAACATAAAAAATATATATGTTAACGAATTTAAGCTTTAAAAAATCTTTTTTTTTTTTTAATGCAAATAGATTTTATTTGAACCGACAAAATGAGTCTGCAGGTTTCCAATCAAAATACTAGTATAAACATATTGCGACTTTAGTACTAAACGCTTCCCAGGGTGGTCTTTGAGTTTGAAGCTGTACAACTCGTTGCTTACAAATAATAGAAAAAGTATTTTTAAATTAAACACTAAGCATCTGAAATTTTAGTTGAAAACATTACTTAAACCCCCGCAAAAATTGTCGCTGTAAAAAAAATAATAATTTCTTATAAAATATTTGTGATAACAATATTATTTCCCATATATTCGTTCTTCAAATAAGTCTTTCAATTGGGAATTTTAATTAAATGCAATTTTTTGGACGTACTCAATTGTAGTTTTGCACTGTTCGGCATGGAAAAATTCAAGAATGCAATATGAAAATTTAAAAAATAAAACTACAGAGAACAAACCTAAATCAGCTGATGTCAAACTTTAAATATCAGACAGCACATAAAATTACGTGGTAGGAATTTAGTCATAAAAATTAACAGCACAGACGAACAAGGTTTTCTAACAAAACCAAAACATTTTCAACAAAAACATTAAATAATGACAAAAAAATCCCTTTTCACACAGTAGGTATATTCGAAGTACCTATATTTTCTGGAAGTATTTTGTAAACTTCTATAAACTGCTGGAACATTTTAAGAACATAATGTAAATAACATATTTTTTATCTCCAATGTTACAAAATTATATATTAAATATTTGCTCATTTCCATGCAGCGAAAACATTTTGAATATTTTTTAGCTTAATGTATCCAGCATTTCATAGTTTATATCTTAGTATTAAATAGCTAAGAAAGAATTTCATATTATATGCCAACTAAGGTAATTAATATTTTTTTTGTGCCTTTAAACACTAATTTACATCCCTTGCACTAAAAACGTGGTCGTATAAATATTTGCTTTGCACCAAGGTTTCAGATTATATTAAGATGGTTTAAAATAAATTCAAACGAATTTTATACAAATAAAGTTAAGAATTGTTTTTTTCAATCCATTTTTTACGGCAATAATTTGTTTCGTAAAGAATTGTTTAAGGTAATTTTCTAAGATGCAGTTTAGTATTCACACAGTAAATAATAAGAAATATGACAGTATATCTATTTTTTTTAAGTAATGATTATTGTTTACTTTTTAAACCTTATTATTTCCACCCCTTGCAGTTATGTTTAGGTAGACTAAAATTTATTTTAATAATAGTTTTAGTCAATATTTAGCTGGTGAACCAAAATAAGAATGAATTCATTAATGTACCGTGTAGGGAAGTTATATTTTTTTCTCATTCCAACCCCAGGTTTTTTCAACACCTTACAATATTGTATTATTAAAAAAAAATTCAGGTAAAAGTTTTAGATAAAAAATTTAAGATTTACAAACAATTTGAACGGATTTGTAAGTGTACCTACTTAGAAAGTAATGAATTTATTGTCATTCCAGCCATTTTTATTCCACCCCAGTCATGGTAGGTCGTAAAAATAAAAATTATTTGAGACAAAAGTTGTAGATAATAATGAAAGGTTTTACAATAAATTAGAATGAATTAAATATTAAACATGTACGGAAATGAAATTTTTAAAATCATACTTTTGTTTTATTCAACCCCCTGCAGCAAAGGCTCATATCAAAACATGTTTCACACAAATGTTTGATATAAAAATTTAAACATTAATAAAAAATTTGAACGGATTCGATTGTGTACAAAGGAAGTTAAAAAATTTTGACTTCCAAGCCTTGTTTTTTACACCCCTTACAGTTATGGTTGGTTGTATGGAAAAGTTTTAGATAATATTTATACGGTTTATAAACCAATTTAACATACTTAATTTTGTCCATATTAACGGAGTTTTGAATTTTTTGACTTTCAACACCTGTTATTTTCTACCCTTGCAGAAATTGCTGGTCATATAAAAATATTTTTGGTGGAAAGTTGTAGATAATAAAAAACAACAGTAAAAATGAATGGATTTAATAGAGTAAATAGTACGGATTTTATAAAAAATATTTAACTTGCATCCGTTTTTTAAAACCCTTTGCAACAATGGTTTGTCCTATAAAAATTGTTTCAGACAAAAGTTTTATAAATTGTAATATGTACAAACAATTTGAACGGATATAATAGTGAACCTACTAAGGGAGTTACGATATTTTTTTATATTATACCTCTCATTTTTTTCAGCCCCTTGCAGCAATGGTTCGTCTAATCAAAAATAATAAAAGTTTTAGATAAAAGTTATATGATTTCAAAATATCTTAACGAATTTGATGTTGTGCCTACAAAGCGATTTATATTTTTTTCTCAAACTCTTCTTTATTCTATCTCTTACAGTTATGGTTGCTGTAAAAAAAACTTATACAGACAAAAGATTTTGGTTTTACTCCTAATGGGTTATAATATATTCAAACGGATGTGATATTACTTAAATGTTTTTTTTTTTTATAAAAACATTTATAGGTGAGTACATCACTTATCAATCAGTGCCTTTTATTTGTAGCAGCTTCGGCATAATGTTTGCAATGCATGCTGCACTCGTACTACGCGATGCAGTTACTCCTTATATATTTAATACTTACAATTTGTATGTGTGAACATCAGTAGTATAGAAAAAGGGCTCCGGGCATTGGTGCCTGGTGCCGAGCCACATCTCTGATTGTGACGTCACGTCGGTGCAAGCGTACAATGAGCGTAACGGGACACAGCGTAACGGGACAAGTAGTACCGTGACCTTTAACTTGTCCTTGACCCTGGCAGCCATATTGGATCCGCCATCTTTAAATCGAGCGCCCCACTCATTATGATGAAATTTTCGTCTCTGTCGCCATATTGAATTTCCTTGCGGAATTATAAATAGGAAGTGCCTGTGAAGAAATAAAATTACGCAGTAAGTCTGTATTGCGACAATTTTATGTGCCTACATTTGAGAACAGAACAGATGCAAAAGCTTTCGATAGTCGGATAAACGTGAATAAATTGGCATTTAAGCATTTTTGTAAATATTATTTCAAAATTAAAATATTTCATTAAAAGTTATAACATACAGAAAGTCAGAACGCTAGTGACCTCAGTGTTCCTAAGTAGAACAGATTGTGTTCTCTGGCTGAACTATCTAGTCGGAGGTATGGAACCCTAACAAACTTAAAAATACATTCTGTGATTTTTTGTAGTTTTCACTTTCAATATAGTATATGTTACAAACAGACTGTAACTGGTGAATTTGTATTTAATTCATTTCTAAAAGACATTTATTTTGTTTATGCTGTATGTCCGCCTAAATTCCAGTTTATTTATCCAGAGACATACTAGTACAGAAAAGGGTAAATGGTATATGTATTTTATAACGCGATAACCCAAGTTACAGACATTTGTTTATATATTAATGCACTGTTTTAGTTATGTACAAAGCAACCTTATATTAACCCAATTTATTAAATAACAATTTATAAAAAAACTAAATATCTCATTGTAGTAATGATATATGTAAATTTTTGTGTACATAACTTTGGTGACAAACTTGTAGGCAGCAATACTAAATATTTTTACACACGTAAACATAAGAGTAAGTATGGAGACGACGCCATACATAAATTGGAAACATATAACACCACACTACTACACAGATTTTCAGCTCCAGCAGCAAAGGTGTTTACCAGTCTTTGTATGCACTTTAGATCATACGTCGAAAAATATTTATAATCTCGTTTTTTCGTGTTAAACCTGCAGCTTAACTTGGTCAGTCGAATTCAGTCTTAGTCTACATAAAAGAAATAAATAAACCAACACATTTATATTTATAAAATTCCTTTATTTGTTGTTTTATTTATACAAAATATTTAGCTTTCTTAAATAATTACCGCAAAAATATTTCACAATATTTCGTAAATAAAGTTAAATATTCGAGAGAAGCATCACTCTCGAAGGAAACTTTAAATTTTAAAAGCAAATTTTTCTCAATCTACACTTAAATTAAAGCTTTACGTAAATAAAACTGAAATTATTTCCCTACGAAAATGGATTAAATTTTATCACATTATTGATTTTTTCCAATCCAAACGCTTCTTTACTCGCAATAAATAACAATTATTTACAACTCAAATAATAAAAACATTATACTTAACTAGAAACGCACACTTTTTGTATCGGTCTCTGAAATCGTAGAATATTATAATCCATTTGGTAACCAACCCAAATTTAAATAATTTCGTTCAATATGTCATATATATGGTATATTCCTTACGCATTACATTTACTTTACTCTCTATCACGTTTGCAAAATTTGTTTCTTTACAGAAACTTTTATTTATGTTAAACGTTCAGTGATAATTTATCTAAGTAGCACTTTTGGGGTTTCAACTGTAATTTTAAACACTCAAGCTGTAGATATGCGGGTAGTATGCCAAATATTCACAAATGTTTGGTTCATTTTAAACAAACATAAAACAAGCATCTGCGTCAAAAATTAAGTAAACAAAAGTTTATATAATATTTATATCAAATTTATTATGCATGTGAAAAAAAATTAGAAATCTGCAATTTTTAAAGCTCTGAGTTGGTTACCAAACTGTTTGTAATGTTCCAAGAATATGGATGTCACATGTTAGTAATTGATAACGTACATTGTCTGAGCTTTAAAAATAAGGACTGAATTTATTGTTATTGAAGAAGTGGTTGGCTCAGAATAGTTCATGGCTTGCTAAATTTAATAAGTTTCACGGACAGAAAATTAACTAAGACGAGCGCGCAGGCATATTTAATTTGGTTGAGGAAGCTTTGCTAATTACTGACGCAAGGAAGGGAATAAAATATTTAGTTGGCCCAACCTAATTAAAATTATTTGCGCGCAAGAAAAAAATAAAGCCCTAACTTCGTTTGGATTCTGCACTCTCTAAAATTATGTTCTGTATTTTCAAACAGTTCGTTGTTGTTGAACACAGTATGTGTTTATTTTGGCACTGCAAACTTTTAGTGAAATTAATTTTAGATCGGTCACTCGTTGAAACAAAGTGTCCTTTATTAACGAGCGCGGAATTTTTTCTCTGGAGACTGACCAAGTTTTATTCATAAAAAGCCCATTCGCTTAAGGTGCAAAATGATGGATGTCATACACGTTACTGCATTTGAAGTGAATATTCGTAAATGATTCCAAGGGTTTATTTTAGCGTAAAACGCAACAAAATATAATAGTATTAAAAAATTTTGACATGTACGAAACAGAAAAAAAAATATGTTGAATTTTGTTTCGAACCAGGTTTGCGTTCACGTATTATGAGTTTTTGGTTACATCTTCCTGGACAATACAGTTATAGTTGTGTTTTTCATCGATAAATAGTTTCAACTTTCCGTTCGCTGCCACAGAGAATATTATAATTCTCGTGCCTGTGGATGATATAAGGGCCGATTGCCAAAGTGATTTTTTTTCTTATGAGTGTAGTTCATATGAAATTTAAAAATTAGCCTAGTAATATTTATTTTTAACGGATCATTTTTTGGCAATGGATGGAAATTATTTATTTAATTCGCAACTATCTGACCACCCGCAGATTTGCATGCGCAAGTTTCAGGATGATGGTGATATTGAAAAAATTTTAATAATGGTTTGTAATTAATTCCATAGAGGGTTTACTAACACAATAGACTCAATAATATTTCAGCTGCATTCAATAATAACTTATTGGCATATTCATTCATGGTCTGGAATTTATAAATTGGTAATGAGTAAAACTGTTTATTTTTTACTAGCTGATTACCCTCGCTTTGCTACGGAAGTCTACTGGAAGAACGCTCTCGCACTGCTAAATAAACATGAAGGGCGCAGAATATCCTTCCTTAGCTCTGTTCTATGACTTACCACGAACCTATGTACCTATGTCAGCTACCTAAGCTTTATGTATTTAGAAATACAGTGATTAGTTAGTGAGGGAGTGGAATTGGGGTAATATAGCTAGCCTATATAATTATACTTAGTTCTTATCGTAAACGTGATCTCAGATATACTTTATGCCAGATCAAATTTATCAGTTTACTGTAAAAAAAAAGTGAAAATCAAAAATGACTTTTTTTTGAGCTCAACCAAATTAAATCAATTCGAGAGATAAAAATTCCAAAAAGAGTTCTTACTAAGTGCTACACTAGAGACCTAAGGAAAAAACTATTGAGTAAATGTGTGCTCTTTAGCGCTTTTAGATCCAGAATTAAAAAAGGGAACGTATTACAGCCTATTACCTGTGAGGTAAAAACTAAACGATTAATCGAAAGCAAACCGAATGTTCTCGTCGACATAACTCGGTTCTCATTCAAAAATGTAAAAAAAAAAAAAATTGTATTTCTTTTTTTTACAATTCTTATTTTAAGCGACTTTCAGAAGTCACTTCTAGGTTCTTTAACTAAAAGTTTCAAGTCATTCTGATTGAAAGAATTCAGAATGCGTTTTTAATTTATTAACTTTTTTTTTTCTTTTGAAGATGATTAAAACCAACGATAACTTGAAGAATGTGGTTTCACCGCTGTCCCTCGTCGGTGCGCCATGGCCCACCACGAATTGAAAAAAAAATACTACATTACAAATTAATAATAATTTTCAGCACTAATATTAAAGCGAAGAAATATAAACCACAATATGTATTATTTTATGGGTTTTAACTATACTTAGAATATATTATTAACAATTAACTTTTTAAGTAAGGTGTTACTCATTAATATTTAAAAAAGCGTAGGAAAAGTATTAAAATTAAAATAAAAATATTACAAACCCGAACCGAAACTATGTTGTTAACGGCTCAAAATATAGGAATAAATAATAATACCTACAAACTGCCAAGAGTGAAAAATTCAGCTGTTGTAACAAACAGGGCGACTAAAAACCCACAAAAGGCCTAAGAGCTGTCTTGACACACTAGTTTATTCGTAACACTCATCACCGCACGGGATAGTAACGGTCTAAATTCGATAAAACATTAAATAAACAAACTTAGCTCAATGTTTTATGAAAAATTCGCTTTGATATAGTCCTTGGGAAATTTATGAACCAAAATGTTATGGCTCTTGGCATTTTATTTCCACGCCACGCGTGTGACATACAGCCACACAAGATCTTATTTTCTTAGACTGCCTCCACATAGGTCAATTAAAATATTTAACAAAGGAACTGTATAAGCAAATTTCCATAGTAATGTCAAGTGCCCGTTAAATCTTTTTGTATAATCATTCAAATTCATATTGCCACGGATCCTCTTCGTGGGTCTGATACTGCCCCCCCCCCCCCCTTTTTGGGGGGCTTCAATTCTGCCCCTGCTCGTACGTGGTAAACCAATTACCGCGTCGTAATTCAATATTATTTTATTTCTGCAATGATCCGTTACTGTGGAATACATTTTAGTCATTCGCAGTCAGTAAAATATTAGAATCAAAATTGTAATACAATGATTTTTTTTCACAGCAGTAGGTAAGTGGTTAACATATATATTTATTTGATTAATTTACAAAAACAAAAGCTCTTAGGATAACAGCGTTGTGGCTAAAAAGTGGATAAAAGTTTTACGGATATTTTTCACAAGCTGAGATTTCTTTTCTGGCGTAATTTTCAAACTCGTTCCACGCTGGACAGAAACTTGGCATACTGGCGCTCTTCGTGAGAAGCATGCTTATCAACTACCAACAAATCCTATCAACCATTGGAAGATATGCCGAATACAAATGTATAATTTTTTTTATATTTCCTGAAACAGAATATCAAAATAATTTGCCATCCCGAAGGAAAAAAAGATTTTTATAATAATAATAGCCATATTATTATATAATTAGTCAATAATTTCCAGTTTCTGAGCTGGCTGTGGTACAAAGCAGAGGTAACTGACAGAAGGTATTCTTTGATCACATGTAAGGATAAAAATAAAAATCAGGCCTACTAGCTGAATGGCTTATTGCAACAGCAAACCTACTGAAATAACACTTCCTATGAGGTTAATCACTTAAGTGATTTGAAATATTTTAATTAACTGTGACATATTTTGATCTTCAATGTCACCCAAAATCCCTGGAATTTTTTTCAAAAGCCCTTCATTTATTTTCCTGTAATATCATAATCTAACGAAGTTTTTCATTGACAATAGTGGTTTTAGTCATATGTTAATATTTAAAGTTGAGACAAAAATCACATTAAGAATTCTGAAGTTTTTGTTGTTTGAGTCAACGATTGGAAGACACTTGTAATGCAAATTCAACTTTTTACGTATCATTACAATATTACCATAACGAGCACTGCTTCACCTATTCCAGTATTCATAATTCCCTAAGTACACTTAATTTCACTCAGTTTCTATGTTAATAATTCCTTATTATCTGAAAACATGTTCCAATATACCTACTTAGTTTACTTAAAATTAATGAAACGATTCTGTCTTTGAGTCATTCGTGCAATAATGAATACTGATTTAAATAAGAGTAAAATTTTTTTTCATAGACGTAATTTCTGGTCCGCTGTTGTCCAGATTATGTGATTGGTTTTAACGTTGTTTTGTTGATCGGTGCGTCGCTGTGTTGAAAAAGGTGGTTTTATATGTCCTATTTTATATTCCTGTTGCATTTGTCTCGTCGTTGTCTACCCGCTCTGCTCATCTATGCCGTAAATGTTTCTCTGACAAAATTCCTATATTGTGTAGGCATGTAACATTTGACTTCAGCTTATTATGGCGTGCTCTACGTGTGTTTATGTGTTCATCTTTGTTGTGTTTATGTTTTCATCTTGCTGTCCGTTTTGAGGGTTATTCAATGATAACCAGTGTGAACCAGTAATCCTGTATGATCAAGAAATTTATTTATATTCATAACCTATACTATATAAACATTTTTAAAACACTTGCGCAAAAACTTATTATTATTTTTTTATTTCACCTAGATAAATAACGTTAATTAATACCTTAGATTCAAATTTTATTTTATTTAGACATACACCATGGCTGGTTAGACTGTATGTCTTAGAGAAACCGCAATAGCGAACAAAAAAGATAAATACGCAGACATACAGAAAACAAGCCATAGTCAGCTGATGTAAAAAGCTTAAAGCATTAGTAGCCTGTGTGTTTGCGTTTTCATAATTTTGTCCGTTACTGATGTCTCTCTATGAAGTACAGTGTAACCAGCAATTGTGTGGTGTAAAAAAAGTTATTCAATCGTAGCGTATAAATGGGCATACGGTTACAATGTATTTCTTATGGGAGTATGATTTTGTGGTGGATTCTTGTGGGGATTGCCAATCGATTCTATCGTGTACGCCGCAGGATGTCTATGAGGTCGTTGGCCTTTTTAGATGACTTCACATCCAGCATTTAAGAATCCACTCACTATTTTGAAAATCCGTAATTATTAAGCTAGAAATTCGGAAAAAATTACTAAATTCATCAAAAAAAATACTTTTTTATTTTAGTGATTTATTAAATTGAATTCCGTCCTTGTTACAAAACTTCTCCATACAAAAAGTTAATTTTAGGTAAAAAAAAATTACTTATTTTAAAATATGGTGAAAAATTCTAAAAAAAAAAAAAAGGCATTAATTCCTCATCTACCAAACTCCAATTGATCCGATCGATTCCTTTCGTTGGTTCGATCCTTGTTAAATGTAAAAATTTTATTTGTAAAAAAGGCTTATTTAACTAAACATAGTGATAAATCCTTACAACTTCCTAAATTTTCTCATCAACCAGGCTTCGTAAGCTTCCGATGCCATCTTGGCCATCATCTTTAAATTCCGAATTTTTTAGCTAGAAATTAGGAGTGCATTCCAATAATCATCTACAAAATCGCTTATTAAAATAATGATTTTTCGGTTGAAGAAATATAAATAACACATAAATTTAAGGGGAAAAAATACAGGTTCAAGAAATAAAAACAACAAAATAAAATAAAAATTTATTACATAATTTCTACTCTACTAAAAGAACAAAAACAAGGAAATTACAAGCGTTTCTCGATTTCTATAGTCATCTTAGAAGATTAAGCGAGTCCTTTACGTGACTATAAATGTGTTTTCAGGGCATTTCCACATGACAGTCCATAAACCAGAAGACAGCCAATGTATAATCGGCAGATTACTGACGGTTGATGTATTTATTGCCATGTTTAATTAAATTATTTTTTTCTAAAATTATAATTTTTTCATTTACCAAAAAACGAACCTAGAACAGTAATCGATTGACTCAATTGGAGGCTGGTAGATGAGGAATTTGTGTCTCTTTTAGGATCTTTTGCCATATTTTTTTTAATAAGTACGTTTTACCTAAAATTAACTTTTTGTTTCGAGTAAGTTTTTAACCACGGATGGAATTCATTTTAGTCAAACAGTAAATTAAAAAGTTATTTTTGGATTAAATTAGGAATGATTTTCTGAATTTCTTCTTAATAATTACAGATTTTCAAAATAGTGGATACCTAATGTGTTGCGGACAAGCCCAAACCCTCACGATTAGCAGGGCACACAATAGTCCACCACAAAATCATAGTACCATAAGAAATACATTGTACCCGTATGTCCATTTATACACTACTTTCCTATCCCCCATTACAAAAACATTTATCTATACTTATACATATATAAATCTGTAGCATCTGTCTGTACATTTTATTAATTATATCAATTTTCCGTGAAATAGTCATTTTATGACTCACTGATTCCAATTCTACAATTTTAAAAAAAAAATTGTCTCTCTGTATGTGCGCTTATACCTAACTAAAATATGGCTTAGATGATCTTCCTGAAATTTGGAATACATATATATCATGCGGTTGCGCAAATGATAGGCTAAATATCATCGAAGATAAAAAAAATTACTTTTTCATATAACTATATGACAGACTGAACTTTGTAACAGATCTTGCGACGTTTGTTTTTTTGACTTAGTTTTGTTTTTCAATTGTGTTTTATTTTCGGGACAGCGAATTGTTTTATAAGATTGTCATTTTATGGTGAAATTCATAACCAACAAATTCAATTTATAACTGACATTACGTAATTATCTGCGAAGCGGGCAGGTATCGGCTAGTTTATTTATATATTTGGTTTGGTTTTATGTGCATCCAAAAGCTGAATCCCATTAACAGAATTACACAAAAATCAAAAACACAAAACATATACCTAATAAACACAAAAATACACTTATTAAATGAACATAGAAGTTAAACTATACATGCAGTGACAATACAAGAGACAAAAACAAAACACTCATTCAAACACATAAATGTGAACACAAGTACATGACAACAATTTAATTAATTTCTTAACGCTTATCTATAATTATGACCAGAAAAGGAGTTTTTAAAATACTACAAACACAATTTATATTATTTATTTATTTTATTTAACAAATTTTTAAAATTTTTAATGTTTTTTTTTTACAGATTTCTAGAAATTATGACAGCTTTCCCAAACTATTCACATTATTAAAAAATTATAACACTGAAAGAATGTTAAATAATACGTGCCTACAAACTCCATTCCTGCTGCTCCCCTAGTAAGCTTCTTGAATTCACAGGATGGGAAACCTGAAGAAGGGAAAAAATCTCCCCCTCACTCTTCCCGGTTGCTAAGCGTGAGGGGAAACCTTGCCGTCTGTTCGACGGGCGCTGAATGAGAGCGTTACGCAAACGACTCCGTGTCTCTACAAATAGGTTCAGGGAGCGCAATTAATTTCGAACGCGCGCTGTTTCAGCAGGCAAATTAGAGGCACGTCGCGAGGGGTTGTCGGGGCGGCAGCGTTGCCCGGCGGGGGTGGGGGGGGACAGGGGGGGACTGCAGACAGCTAATTTGTACCCTTCAAACGAACCCGCGCCGCGCGATAATTCATGCCTTAAAGCGGGCTCTTTCATCGCCCGACTATCCGGACCGCCCGAAAACCATTTAACTCTTTTTAAACCCCCACGTCGTCCTCAAATTTTTATTTTCCTCTGGGGAGGGGGTGGGCGGGAGAGAAACTCGGGTTCCGCGGCCTTTGTGGTGGCTAGCAGCCTCCACAACTCCCGCCTTTTTTTTTCCCCTATAAACGAATCAGAAAAATTTCAAGCGAAGCAGCTTCGACCGCTCGCTTCCAGAGCGAGTTCATAGAGACGTTATAGATTACTGCTCGGTGCAGTGCGTGGCAGGGGAAAAAAAGTGCGTAGCAGGAGGGTAAATAAAGTGAAACGACCATCGCACGTTTTTGGGTCCCGGAAAAAGGGTATGTAGATGGTGTGGTTTGTGTAGGGATGGGAGGGGGGGGTTGTTCATAGAGAAATGGGAATGCATGGAAGAAAAGCGCTCAGTGGAGAGTCATCATTACTTGCTCTGATGTGGAGAGATCAAAGGGTGGAGGGTGGAAGTTGAAAAACACGCAGAGGGAAAATGCTTTACGCGGGGTTCCGGCAGCTAAGGAGAGAAATGGGGGAGGGGAGAAAGGGGTGTGTTTGAGGAAGCTTGGGTATTAAAATCTGCACCTGCTCCCCTCCCCCCCCCTTCCCAGACCCAACCCAAGCCACGGAACTCGGGGCGATAGTTATTAATCTCATTAGGAGCTCGCGAGTTTTCGCTGCGAAAGTCGGCCAGCGAACAAAAAGCGAAGGCGGGACGCTTCCATTTTAATGTAGATTAAACTGTAATTCACATTACGAAGGCGGTTTCCGTTTGTGACTGCGTTCCGCAACAGGCGAGCGCAGATTGGGACCCTGATTCACTTAAGACTGGCTTTGGTGTTTTTCCTTCGGTTAAACAGTTACGACAAATACCAACGCACATCAACAGATATCAGTATAAAAAAAGGGATTGTCTGTTAAGTCGGTATACGGACGATAATTTTACGTGATAACGTCATAAGAAAACATTGATGAAAAATTACACACTTTTTAGTTTTCAAATATTATTTACAGTATTTGAAAAATTAATTTAAATAATTTCTTTAAATATAATCACGAACAATTAGTTAAAAAGCTCGCTTTAACCTGTTTGATATTATAGAAGATTTTCTCGCACGGTGGTTGGCCGGTTCTTGCACGCTCGACTCAGGCGGAACGTGACAATTTTTCGTCCGTGCAGCCGGCGTTCATCGATTGATAAGACGTTATCACGTCAATAGAATAATAATGTTTCTGTAAATGTAATCCCATAAAACTATTTGAGTTGTTAAAGCAAGTGACGGGTTGCAGTTTGACGACGCGTGCTGAAGAAGTAGGTACTTGCACAATGGGCACAAGCTGGCCTACCGGAGTCCCACATGACTATAGAAGTCGCGAGCCCAGGTTAAATTTTCTGTCTGGTTTCTTAGAAGAATTGTTGTAGTTCCAAGCTCCGCCGCTGCGATCGCTTTCATCGCTGGGTATCGGCTGTATACGCCCCTGGCGGTATTTGGCAGAACTAGGTTAACCAGCCCAGTCGTGACATCATCCTTCACCCCCCCCCCCCCCCTCGAAAAACACAGACCAACGATTCAAATTACCCGGCAGGTCTTATCAACATCGTTAGGCGACCTTGAAGAGGAGCTTCCCTTACCGTCGTTTGAGAATGATGAAATCCCAAAAGAAGCTAGCCACGGAAATCACTGAATGATGGGATTCTGTACCCGAGTGAAGTGAAAATTAGCTATTAAAACTTTGTATTGGGCCAATAGTCAGTGTTACGTTCAAAATATTGTTTTATTTTAAAAGTAAAATACTTATTTAAACTATATTTCGCGTTTGTACAAATTTACTTTTAGATATTGGCAAGGAAAATCAACATACCTTAAACAACCTTCTCTTATTCAACGTTATCTATTAAGTAGTAAAAGGGGTAGATATTATTTTTAAAAATAAAAAAAATGTAACCCACTAAATCAGTATTGGCAAGATATATATAAATTCAATATTAAAATACGCACATTAAAATTTTTTGTAATTAACTTTTTTCGGTAATAAAAATTCAGGATGATTTTGGTTTAATTGGTTTACGTATATTGCTATATTTTCTAAATCACATAGAAAAGGGAAAACAGTGCATCAGTGAAAATTCAAAAATTTAGTTTAAGTAATACTAGCCATACCAAAAGATCAATATGCGAGATAAGAAATTTGGTAACTGCTCTACATTTCAAATAAAAATGCACTGGTTTCATGAATACTGAAATGTATGCGTAATAAGGCATATTATGTTATTATACTAAGCATGACTATAACTAAAAAAATTACAGTAATTTAAAACGATGGCAGTCTAAACATACAATAAGTGCGCGAGTCTTAGTTTATTTTTTAATTGGCTTCTTCGTCAGATGGAAAAGAGTTAAGATTTCATCAAGGAAAAATATATTCTCAAAGTCACTAAACCGGGAGATAGAAAATAAGGTAGGTACTTAATTTTAAATAAAAGTTAAAATAGACTTACGCTAAACCAATTAAAAATAAGTCGTAAAAATATTTTTATTTATTAAATATGTTCTATACTTGACAGTTCTTTGTGTATAATTCTTCAAAAATCTTTGAAATTTAATACATATTTTCTTAAAATGGTAGAATATCAGCAATACCCGGAAATTACGTGAGCAAAGCCACGGGTTATTAGATACACTTTTATTATAAAATAAAAACAATTATGCATTTGTAGTTCACGAATGTGATATTTTGTTTATTGCTTCACAACATTCATTTGCCAGTCTCAAATTTCATTGTACCACTTGTCAGAAATGTCACCAAAAATGAGAGATAGTTTTTTTTGACGAATTTCAATTACGAGGAAACCTTTCGCAAGACTTTTTTCTTCGCAGTAGTCACTGGGACACCATTAATTTTAATCCACTAAGATAATAAAATTGTATGTATAATGATTTGTTTTTGTATATTTATATAACTTTCAAACCAATTTTTAATGATTTTCATGTGAATAAAAACTTGTAAAGCAATTTAATTAACTGTGTCATAATACTTCTGATTAGATGGAAATACAAACTTTTCATCAGTAATATACGATGATAAAAATATTTATTATTGCAAAATAATATTCACTGTTCAAATGCAAATTTAAATAGATTATTCATACATATTTCCTGCTAATAAATGGTTTAAAATAATAATTTTTTAATATAAAATCATTTTTCTCTTGTGTTAAAATGGGTTGCCAAAATGAGGAATTGTAAATATGTCACTTACTAAGTCCGTGCACAGATTTAAACAAAACAGCAATGTAAATAATCTTTTTTGGTAGTTTCTAATTTTGTGCCCTGGATAACATGGATTTGGTTTAATTCATACGAAAGTGAATTTTTTGAACAACTTAAATTGATGTCATAAGTAAATATTAATTTCATATTAAAAATCCACAAACAGTTTTTAAAATATAATATTTATCACGCCAGATGGAATAATAAACAAAAAATAGCTCTTATATGTTGTCTGTGTTTAAAGAATTGTATTATATTTCATGGAAATAATATTTACCTTTCGGTTATTAAAAGAAAATATATTTGTATTCAAAATACTTGCGCATCATTTTTACGAGCATAAAGGCCGGGATACATTCGCAATAGCACGCAAACAGCACACAGATAGCACACACGCACAGAGATAGCACAGAGCTTGATGCTACATTCACGCACAACACAACACAAAATAATACCGGAAGCATTCAAAAAAGTTTTTTAAATGTAAAACTCCCGTTCACAATTTTGGTCACTGAAGTTGGCATACGTGACGTTTGTTTAGATTTGTGTGTTGTTATTGTGGTACGGTTTTCGTTAAACCCAGAAATATTTTAAATATTTCAAAGTTTACGTACAAAACACAATGAGCATTCAAAAATATATATCACTGTTTATTTCAAATCCGGCTTCTTTAACACATTCAGACACAGACTTCCAAGCATTTAATTTAGCTTCATTTTTGTATCCTGCGGATCCCCTGTCATACAAAATATTTTTACTTTCTATTACAGCTATCAAAAAGCTATCAAATGTGCCTTCCATTTTTATGTTATCGCGTGTTTGAAAACAATAACAAACTACTCAAGTCAAGAGCACCAATACTTTCGTGACAATTGTTCTTTTATAAGCCCACTCGAGTAGTACTTAAACTGTTTGCTGATTGGCTACCACCATGGTCGCGCACAGAAAATAACCTAAAAGTTAAAAGTTAATGAACTTTCTGTGCGCCGATCCTGTGCTATTTTTCTGTGCGCGTGCTATTTGCCAATGTGGCAGCTCATATCTAATAGTGTATGTTGAACTTCTGTGCGTCTGTGCTGTTTGCTTGCTATTGCGAATGTAGCCCGGGCTTAACTTATGTATCTAACCTCAAAGCAAGGAATATAAAGAGTGGGAACTCAATGCTATAACAAACACTCTTATTTTCTTTGGAGATCCGGAAAATGTGCGTTATTTATAAGCAACTTAACATAGTAAATCGTTAACTTTTCAGATCTATGTTGGCAAAATTGATTTTTTTTTGTGGTCATTCGCTACTGGGAATATTCACCATATAACGTTTAAGATTATTTATTTTGAATAACGAAACAACCAAAACATTATGTAAAAATGCTTCATCTTATGTTAAAAAAATTATAAACTGCATAGCCACAAAGTATGACATCATACCATTAGTTTCTGTTACTAATAACAACACGTGCACGCGTTTGAACAGTCATCGCAGCCATAGTTGTTTCATAGCTACCAAAATCATTCAACGTTGTCAAGAATTATTCCAAATTATGTTTTGCCATTTTACTCAATGCGCCACTCCGTTAACACAACATTTTATAAATTCTGAACTACGAATGTCAGTGGGAATGTACACTATACTGTACATTCCAATCTGATACGCTTTAAGAAATTTCTGTAGTTTTCTTATTATTAAAACTTAATTTTTGATGTTGGCATCTTTTAACCGCACTTTTTTTTTTTTTTTTCGGTGGCCGTACTCCTCCAATGCAGTTGCGCCCGCCGGTATCTAAGCGCTCGGATTTCAACAAAAGGCACCGCCTCTCGATAGAGTGAAACAGAGAATTACGCGCACGACCTTGAAAAAAGCGATGCTACAGCGCTCTGGCGTGGAAGCTGGTAACTACGAGTACCCTCTTGTGGAAAGAAGAGCTGTCTAGCGGCGGAGCTAACAACTACCTCAGTTTTGGATCCGAAAATTGGAATAATAAATCCTATCCCCTCGCGACTTCTATAAGTTATATATATTCAATGCTATCAGTCAAGTTGGCGCCTGCGTCCCCAGGGGCAGCGCCACGCACCTATCAGAGAAACGTACGCACACAAATATAGTAGATACTCGTGAACACAATCATCTGACCTTTTGGTGATTCCCTATCTTAAATTTTGACTACCAGCCCACTAATCATAAATGCAACTTTGCTGTAAAATCATTAAAAAAACATTTTTGTGAAAAAATAATTAGTTTTTTAAATATCTTAACGCACTACAAGAAAAGTGGCGAAAAATGTCATTTTTTTTTAAAGAACAACTAAGTTCGTTAACCTTTACATTTAGTACGTATAACATGGTAATTTAGCGAATATGTTTTTTTCTCACGGTAGTGTTTTCTTGTAGTGCATGAAAACTATGTTGTATAACTGTTTCCAAATAATTAATCTTCGTCTTGGTGAAGAACAACCGAATGGTTCTGTGTCACAGACGCCATGCAAAGGACTGAATCAGCAGCGGCCCGTGTGGCTGGAGGGTCAGAGGGTGTGGCGCTCCACCTCGGCTCCTGCAGACAGCAGCGATGTCACGTGACACAGGGAGGGGTGGAAGGGTGAGAGGGCGCGGGGGCTGACAGCCAGGCCCGGCCACGAGGATGTACCGCGCCGGATCATTGCTCGCGGACAGCGAGAGGGCAAAAACCCGAACCACCCTCCGCTTTTCCGAGCCGCTGCGCCTGTCTCGCGCGCCCCGCACAATCAGATCCTTTCAGACGGATTGGGGTGAGCTTCCGTTCCATCACTCTCACCCCCCCCCCCTCTCTCATTCTCTCTTTTCACTCTCGGGACATTCAAGTCAAGCTTTATGCTACATAATACCTATCAGCGCAATATTATCACAGCGATAAATTCATACAATGTTGATTTTATTGCTTTAAAACTTTTATTCTGGATAATAGAATAACAGATAAAAATAAAGAGAATATCATTTTTCCGTTTATTTATAGTTACAAACGATAAATTTTTATTTTTTGTGTTGTAACTTTTTAAAGCTAAATGGTTTGTTTTTTTTTTATTTGCTATATTTTATTCATTTAAAATATATGTTTTGGGTCATTTAAGGCGAGTAAATCTTCAAATGATATAAGTACTTTAAATGTACGAAAAATAATTACTTTAGGTAAAAAAAATTACAAATATTATGGAAAAAATGTTTTTTAAGGTCAGTTCGTGCTTCATAAATCATGGCAGCACAAGAAAAATATAATTTCCTCTGATTACAATAGAAGTTATTGGACTGGTAGATGAGAAATTTACACCTATTTTAGTAATTTTTCTCTATATTTTATTAAATACTTTTTTTTACCCAAAATTACAATTTTTGCATTGAGCAAGGATCAAACTGACAGAAATCTATCAAATCAATAATTATTTTGATAAGCGAATTTTTTGATGATTTTTGTAATTTCTTCCGGATTTTTTAATTACAGATTTTCAAAAATTGTGGATTCCAATATGGCGGATGTGGAGTCATCAAAAAATTTCACCGAGGTACTGATCATTGTCAACGAGCGGCAGATACGACCGATCATGGCCGATTCCTCACTATTGGCCAGCCACAACTAAGTCACCAATCCACAGGTCAACAAGAATAACATTGTGCCCGAAGTCTCTATTTCCTACTAATTATTAAAATAATGTTACCTTTCATTCTTATTAAAGAAACAATAGTTATGCTGTGTATTTGTTAAAATGATGAGCTTAAACACAAAATTATAGAAGCAAAATAATGTAGGAGATGGCTGTTGAGCACGGAGTGTATTAGCGCCGACTGATACGTGACCCGGGGAAATCACTCCTGCACCCTTCCTCTGAGGCAGCGCGGTCCATAGGAGCCGTCGACCGAGTGGACAAACACCATCAGCCCTCTGCTCAACGAGACACCTGGCATTCACAAGCTTTCAATCGAACGTCCGAATATTACACGTAAATATGTACAACTTCTACATTAATGTTTCCTGTTGTGAATATAAGAAGTATGTAAAGTTAACGTAAGTCAGTTTCATGAATAAAATTCTCGCAACAAAAAAAGGACTTTATTTTTATTCGAGATGGTAGATTTCATACCACTAAGTCAGCTGTTCTCGGGCGTTTTTATGGCGGGGCGCACTTAAATCTTACAAATAATTGCATGGGCATCATAAACAAATTTCTGAGAAATATTCTATACTTTTGTAAGTAAATTTTTACAGAAAATAAAAATATACCTTGATTTTCCAAATGCTTGTATACAGACATTAAAGAAGGACTACAGCACAGTTATGAGCTAAATCATTGTTCAACAAAAACCTGTAGAGCGTTCAAATAACACGTTTATAATATGTTAGCAAAAATAACGTTATATAAGTAATGCAAAGCTATTATATAGAAGATATAGTACCGGAGCACACATTTCTCCGGGATACCTGAGGGCGCTCCCGAAAATATTGTCTTGTAAGGCGCAGCAGTGCGGCCTTTCGCGCGCTTTGAGAACCACTTGTCGAGGTGTACGTAACTTGTGAAAGTTCGGTGAGGTTAGCTGAGCGACTTTTAAAATATATCGGAGTTGTGGGGACGTATTAACTCTCGCAAAACGTACTTCTCCGTACACGACATTTGATAGTAGTAATTTGGTGAAAATGGAACGGGAGTCATGAACGGAAATGTGTCATAAAGATGAGGGACCCTCGTGTAGCAACATAAACCCGCTTATGGTCACTTTCGTAAACATTAGAGAACATATCAAATTTATTTATGTGCTAAATGAAACTTTATAATAGTGAAACTACCCTGGAATATATTTCGTGAAACAAAATAGTCATAGTGAAAAGTAATCACAAGTGTTAAAATGCTTAAGAAAGATGGCATTAAAATGATTATAATACATATTCTTCTTCTAAAGTCCGAAGAGGCCTAGTAGCACAGAAGAAGAGCACGTACTTGGTAACCTCAAGGGGCGTGTTTCGAATCTCATACTGGATAATTTGTTACTTTTTTAATAACATTATAATATAATATTAATATTGAATCAGCTAAATAAGGTTAAAGTTTGTTTTGTAGGAAGTATTTACAGACTGATTTCAGTCATTTAAGCAAAAAACAAATATACGAACATATACTTAGTGTTTTAATATGTGTTTTAAAATGTTTCAGAATAATATTTTAGTAACTCTACAGAAGTTTAGCTTCAAACTTGTGCGGAAACTTTGTAGTATTAGCTGTTTTTACAAGATTGGCAGTATTTTAATAAAAATCCTTGTCGAAAATCAGGTACAAAACTGAGGGTTTATCGGAGCCGTTTCTAGTAGTTTAAAATTAATTTCCTATTGTTTCGTGCGGCTAATTGCTATCTGTGTTTGATGGTGGCAAGCAGCGTTTACGATTCAGACAGCGAATTCTAGCGGCGGCTGGTGCAAAAATTATGTGTGTTGTTAGCATCCAGAAATTATTATAGTTGAAAAGCGACTCTTTTAATTATCAGTTTATTTATCACTCTCGGCGTTATTTTTAATCATTCTGCTTTAAATTTCGTGTCCAAGTTTTTGTATTATATGTTTATTTGGAACATGAACAACGTGAGAACACATGAGCTTGCTCATTAACGAGGTCACATGTTTACACATCACTGGCGAGTACTGAAACTCGATCACATTTTTTGAAGTGAAAACTTCTTCAGCCGCGTTGAAAGATTTTTGGTAGGGGCAAAACTTATGGGTTCGCGTCACCGACATGCTAGTGACGTGTTGCGCCAGAATGGCGACGCGCAGTGGCCTGTGTATATGTATAAGCATATGTACACTAATACATTGCATATGCTCGACTTTATCATGTGCGTGTTGGACTCTTTTTGGATGGGTAAAATCTTGTGAGTTCGCGTCACCGACATGTTAAAGTTAAATTGACCACGTGAAAAGTTTAATTTTTGTATACTGTGCTTCGCCCAGTGAACACATGACCTAGGTCTGACATCACTGGTAAGTCATAGATACTAGGTAATGAATTTTTTGTATAATTTTGACATTTCACTTACATCTGTTTGACTAAAAAAATGACGTAAGTTTAAATGATATCATGCTGACATCATAAAAATATAATACCAATATAATTTTTTTACGAACAGTTAACGTAGAAATGTCATATTACACTTTTAAAAACAAATTTTAATGTTTTCACTTCTGTCAACAGTCCCTATGACGGTCTTTTCGATTTTTTTTTTGACATGATAACGTCTTATAAATCGATGAACGCCGGCTGCGCGCACGAAAAATTGTCAAGTTCCGCCTGAGCCGAGCGTGCAAGAACCGGCCAACCAGCGTGCGAGAAAATCTTCTATAATATCAAACAGGTTAAGGAGGGCTTTTTAACTATTTATATTTAAACAAATTATTTAAATTAAATTTGCAAAAACTGTAAATAATATTTGAAAATTAAAAAGTATCAATGTTTTCTTATGACTTTATCACGTAAAATTATCGTCCGTAAACCGACTTTACAGACAACCCCCTTTTTTTTTATATACGATAACAACCAACCGCGCAGTATCACGAGCAAGCGGCGAGCTCCGGGTATGTTCGGGACTGCTCGGGGACTAGTGAACCTCGCGCCGCACACACGTCGAGCCTCGTGCGACGGAGAAGGGTAAAGGGGGAAGGGATGTGTACAAATAGCGCGGTCGGCGAGGTCCAGCACACCCCACACGCCTCGACCCCGGGCGAGTCTTGGGGCTGAGGCCGGTCGTTTCTCATCGTCAGCCGGCCGGGCAGGGCCGCCGAGTCGCGCGCTCGCGTGGATTAAGGCGCGTGCAGACCGGCGCAGGGATCCGTGTGGGCTTGCTTGCGGCCAGCGGAGCCCCGGGTGCCGGCCCTCACTCAGTGGCGGACCCGGCCTCTAGGTGTGGGCAAGGGCGGGAGATCTGACAGATTTGTGTAGAGTTTCATGGCAAGTCCAGAAATTTAAAATTTAAAAATAATGTAAATATAAAAAATTGGTTGTCTGTAAAGTCGGCTTACGGGCGATAGTTTAACGTGACAACGTCATAACAAATCATTGATGAAATGATTGCATACTTTTATGAATAAAATTGAATCATTTTTGTTGAATTATCACTATTTTGTATGGATACAAAGAAGGAGTGAAATGAAATCTACAATGTAATTGATAAATTTACTTTTATTTGCACTCATTAATTCAAATATGTTTATTACTTTAACGAAGAGATTATTTTAACTATAACTTTTATACATGTTTGCTATTTAACTTCTTCCAATCTGTGTTAATCTGTTAAGGATAGGAAGATGAAAGGAAAAGTAGGAAACGAATGCGAGTGTTTCAAGTTGAATGTGCCTCGAAAAAGTCAAATCGATGTTTTTTTTTTTCAATCGAGTGGAAGAGAGATAGATGCTGCGCAAGCGTACAATGAGCGTAACGGGACAAAGCGTAACGGGACAATATGCATAACGGGACAATGAGTCATCCTTGTTCGCGCGTGGAGCCGGCGTTCATCGTTTTATTAGACGTTGTCACGTCAAAAACTTAAAAGTAGTTTGAACACATTCTGACACCTCAACAGTAAATAACAAAAAATAATTTTACACAGTACAGAAGTAATAAAATACGTATAATTACACAAGCCTTTCAGTACTCGCCAGTGATGATGTAACATGTAATCTGGCGTATTACTTACTATATTTAACACAAGTATTTATTACAATTCTAAAATTATAGAATTCAAATTTTTTATTAAACAATATATTTTCACAAAATATTTATAACGTATTATAAAAGCAACATGGTAATGAGTCGCGCTGTTGAAGACTACTGTCAGCGGAATGAACGGTAAACAGCGCTGTCTTCTTTCTCTTTCTCCCTTCCTGTCTCTCTATTTCCAGACGCCATGGAAATGTCGCTCGCTGATTCGCTGCAGCACGAGCGCCGCCTGTGGGCCGCAGCGCGCTCTTCTCCCCGCTTCCTGTCACATACTTCCGTTGCTTTCACGAAATGACTCCCACCAAATGCTGTGTACCGAGCGCTAACATGTTACACATAGAAAAAAAACACAAACACTATTACATAACACCAAAGACGCTCTTACACTCTAGACGTGCAAAGTCAGACTCCTTATATGGACACAGGCTATAAATGGTCTTTATGCGGGGGTAAATTCTTTAATATATATAAATATAACCACGTGCGTAGTTGTTCTATGTAAAACCATCAGTATTTATGTTACAATTTTTCTGTACCTATGTATAACTCGAACATTTCCCAAACACCACCAAAACCTTTAAGTTCTCTTATCTCCTAAAGTATTCTTTTCAGGAAAAAAACTGAGCAATTATTTTTCCTTTTTTTTAATTCAAATTATATTTATATTTAACAGGTTGGCAATATTGGTTGTTAAAAATAAATAAACTTTTTCACTGTAGTAATTCTTGGGTTCGTTGATATTTTTGCATGTACTTTCAATGTAATATTTTTGCTTCTGGGTACACTTCAGAGAAGGAGTTATTTTAACATTTTAAGTATTCAATTTAAGGAAAAACCTTAAAAAATTGCCCACTTAAAACCTTTATATGTTAATGTTTACCAAGATGTACTATTGATTTGTCAAAATCAAACTGAATGGCCCGCGCTTCTCCCTACTTCCTGTCACACATTTCCGTCGCATTCACAAAAAGACTCCCACCAAATGCTGTGTACCGAGCGCTAACATGTTAAACAAACAATTGATCTTACTACAAACGTCAGGTGCGGTCTGTAGTTGACTATACCGCTCAGGCCTCAGAGACACAAGTCTTAAGTAAAATAAAATAAAAAAAGACGCAGTTAGATTTTTCATGAAAACTTCCGGATACAAACAAAACAAATATTTCGTATTAATATGTTGTACCGTAACATTTAATATTTTCCGCCCAGATTAAGTAATTATTTATGTTAATTGTTATTTATTTTCTCTATGTAAATAATTTCATTATTTGAAAACTGTTATATTTTTCAAGTGTACATCTATGTAATTGATGTTGTATGGACTGAAATGAACGTTTGAAATGAACAATTGCAAAGACCTGTCTAAGGAGCTATTGACTTTTATCGGTAAACGGTTAATTTGACGCCGTTATTACTTAATGAAAAATGTTATGTCAATAATTATTTATTTAAAATTTAATGAGAGATTTTGTGTTCCGCGCTATTGTTGCGCGCGTTTTTATGAGTTTGACGTTAAATAATGTAACTGTTTTTAGTTTTCGGCCAATCACAAGCCGTTATTTAAAATCCGTCAGACATTGTTAAACTGACTTAATTTAAGAAGTATTTTAAAAAAAACGGTAATGGCCTGCTTAAGAGAGAACTCCTACAAGACGTCGACGTAAAATTATCCTGCAAAATAGCTAGGAAAAGATAGGCATCCGCACAAAAGGGTGATATAATTGCATTGATAGGAAGTAAATGAGCAGTAATAAGGCTTTATCTAAAAAGATAAAGTAATTAGGAGTGAAATAATACGTGAGTAAGAAATGTAAGAGTCAGTTACTCCATTTTTATGTCAGTCATCACGTCTCTCACCTACACACCGTCACATCGCGGCCTAAATATAAAATAAACATTGATAAACTGGACTAAAGTAAATATTAACCACGAGAATATAATTTGATATTTTTTTTTTACACACAACTATCATCACCCAGTGGTCTGATGAGCGAGAGCCTCAGAGCTCTACCGACCTAAGTCAAATTTTATCTAGCCGAGGTAAAAACTTTTAAGAACCCTAATTTATGAACTGAACCTGTGTAAAATATCTTCGAACCCGAATTAAAAGACATTTGCTTAGTAAAAGAATGTGCGCATCGTCACTCTAGTCATTTGATATTTTTATGTGTTCTGCAGTACCAACCAATGGTTAGGAATGAAAGTAATAAATAAATAAATAAGTATTGTTATTAAGAATAAACCTGAGATATTTCCATTAATAAATAATTAAAATTGCTAGTGTGTTGTTATATGTTATTTATAATTTACCCATCACAAGTATATCCATATCCATAGCCATGACTTTCAAGCAAATACCTAACTGTGGCCTAGTAGTAATAACACATGTCAACTAATTTTTGTCTAAGAATTGGATTTTTACACTGAGATTAGCTCTACATAATTTATCCGACCTCCACAAAGTAGGGCCATTTGTACGCAGTGTGTCCGCACATAGTAAGCTGGCGCCTCAAAGTGGGACCTTAAATATATATATATATATATATATATATATATTACACTGAACATAGTCTAGTGAAAGAGTAGCAGTGGGGAAGGAGCCTGCACAATGTAATTTAATTAACAACTGTACCAATCACGCAAGTGCCTACACTGGTACTATGACGTCACAGCCAAAACAAAAACAAAAATTTCCCGTTTTTAAAAGTATTCTTACAATGAGTAAGATTGTTTAAAAGCATTGTTATGGACACATGTTTGCCATTGCTTGTTTGTCATTGTATGTCAAAGAGAAAATACGAAAAACGGACAAAATGATGAATACACAAACCCACAGAAAACAAAATCAGTCGATGCCAATTGTTTAATGTATAGACAGCACAGAGAGTCCCATGGGATGAATTATTCAGAACAATATCGCAGCATCGATGAACATAGTGGGCTGACAACAACGAGACATTTGCAACAAAAATCAGTCAATACAAACAACAATCTTGGACAACACAGCGACAAACAAAGACACCCAACGATGATACTAAACAGATAATCTAAACAACACACCGAAAATACGACACAGAGATGAAATTAAACAGTTATTCTGACAGAACGACGGGAGCACAGGCTGACACAATGTGCGCTCTAAGACAATAACGGGTTTCTTGAAAAATGAGAAAGTTATTTTGTTCATATAAATACCCATAAAATGTATTATATTTTCTATGATAGTACATTGAACTGTTGCGCGCAGTTCTCTCGTAGACGTAGCGGTCTATCTTTCCCAGTGATTTATTGCTTCTTTGCTCTTCTGTTTCCCCTCCTCTCGTTGAACGGGTTGCTAGCGAGGGATGGCGATAACGCTACAAAAGTCGAGTGGGCTGATAAATCCCTTGTTATTTGGTCGTTCCTGTAAACATTTTAAGAAAGCTTCTACAGTAGGTTTAGTTCAAAGAAATGCCATATTTCCTATCTCTATCAAGACTTTTTGGCTCGGGAAGTTTCAAACTTTAACACTGCTAAATTATGGATGGACCACGTATAAATTCGTAAAATCATTCATGATACTTTGATACTTCACTTTTATCCGCCTGGTAGTGAGTTATTTCCTCTGTATTCAATTATTTTTCTAAATATATTAGGTGGTTTGTGAACCATTAAAATTAAATTATTTTCTCCGAATTGTTTCTACAGTTAAATATCGTGACATTTGCCTAACTCTACTGATAACTAGGTTCAAGTGTATATCTCTGAGTTGTTAGTCAGTAGTAGCTTACATAATAACTAAAATTTCAGGAACTATCCCACTTTACACTTTTTTGGTTAAGACAGAAATAATGTTTGCATGGAGAAGTGCAGGTTGACTGATTCTAACACAGGCTTCAGGCTGAAATGCAAGGTGAAGGTCAAAACTGGCATTCATTTTGAATTTCGGTTTCCATAACCTCGATCTTGACCTATGATCTTGAAATACGATATCTAGTCTGAATTTTAACACATTGAGTGAAAAGTGATAGACTAATTCTACAATGATTTTACCTAAAAACTCATATAGCTTATTTTATTTAAAAATTATTTTACTAAAATAAAATAAATTCAGAATTGTTACAACGGTACTCTTTTCAAGCCGTGTTGAGCGTCAACATGTCATTTTCGTGTAAACGTTCGGTATGAAAATCATTTTAAAAATTTATCTAAAACATTTTATGATAATTAATAGTCATTAAAAACAGTCCTTAGTTCAATGCCAGGTGGATGCATTTATAAAATATTGCTCACATCAGTTTTTCATTATTATCCACACCACAATTACCACAGAATAAATATTAATTCATATTGTGACATATGGCTAGAATTTATTGTCTTGTTAAACTCCTAGAATATTTTCCATTTTTTTATATATATTTGTCAATAAAAAATATTTAATGTATTTGTTACTTTTTTTATAATTATTCTTGTGTGAATGTAGGATGGTGGCAGTTTCTATTCTCTGTTTTTTTACATTAAAGTTTATAGTTATGGTTGATAAACAGAGCCTCCGTACCATAAACTATAAAAATATATCGTAGAGAAACTTGCCTTAAAATGTACAAAAAAAATTATTGTATACCTAATAAGGAATTACTTTAGTTGCTTAAAAGCCACTTATTCTAAAACTTTATAAAAAAAAAAGAATGGTATATACTCAAAATATAAGAAACTTCGTTACTAAAAATAAATGTCGACAGTGGCACATCACATAGTAAACTTTGTTTGTTTTTTGCTACTAGTGAATATACGGGTAATAATCAACCAATTACATAGTCTTTAATTCGATTTAATGTAATTCCACTACGTTTGTGTTAAAATCTACACGTTATCATCAAAAATAAACCTTTTTTTTATCATGGTGGAAAAGTGCTACAAAAATTAATATTTCTGTATTTTTAATTGATTTTAAAATAAAATAGATAAACCTACGGAACAAAATTTTGTAGTGAAACAAAAATCTGACTTGTGACTATTATTTTTATTACTGTAATACTTTTTTCTTATGTTCTGTTTTATTTTTACCTTCATTTGAGCAGGGAGCAATATGTAAAACCACTCTACTTATAATTTAGATAAAACCGCATGGCTTATGACCCTCAGCTACCACGAGGAGTTAATCATGGGACAATGAATATTCTCGCACCCCACGGAAGCAACAAGTGACTTTAAGGAGAGACACCAGCTGTTGTTTCGGAAAGCACCTCGACCCAAGTTCCTGTTCGCTTCAGCGCGTTAAGATGCTATCCCCTTTTCTCATCTGTGTTAATCTTCTTTACTGCTGTACACAATTCCTGTTTCCTTACATTGCCGCAAACACTTTATGTTTCCTATTTTATCTTCTGTGGTTGCTTTCCAGCCTGAAACTATATGTTACCTCTTTATTGATTTTATTTAACAAACTCGTTTTCTAAAGAAAGTTGTTTTGAGTTGCTTGTTCTTCATTTAGTATCGAAGGCTTACCACTAGGTCTCACGCACCAGTTTTTTAATTCATTTTCTCGTCATTCCTATTTATTGAGAGATTTCCGGTAAACGTATTCCAAAACCGTTTCTTCTCTCAACGTAATTGTTTTAGAGACCAACATTGGTTAAACTGTGTGTTTTAACAACTTAATTTTCACACAGAAAAATAATTCTGTATTTCTACAAAAGATTCCTCAGGAAACCAGTTGCCGAGAAATATTTTGTGATTCTACAAGAAAAATATTGTAACTTTGTACAACACATGGGTATGGTTATTTTTTTATGTATGAAATACCTTTTTCAAGATAATACTGAAAATATATTACCTAATTTTGCACTCAATTTTATATTTTTTATTGATGTTGCATTCAAGCATAATTTTTTTAATGGAAGTATTAATCTAATATTTAAACCATTTGACTTAATTTGGTTGTGTCACACTTTTATGTGCGGAGTTAATACTGGATACCTATTCAGGGAAAAGTTTACAAATAATTTTAACTATTGGAGGTACTGTGATAACACAAAGCGTTCATGCCCTGGTAAAATTCCGAACCTAGTACTGCGAAAACTATTTTGCGGTGGTACAGTTGTTTTCACGTAAATGAACAAATTTACAAAAAAGCTGTAATTTTACTTGTATACTTCTGTTAAATTTACAACAACAAAAAATACGGTGTGGATAAAGCAAGTTTCGGAACATAGTCATGAAGACAGCTTGGGGACCGTTAATTTCTTTGTAGCCAGTGAGTCGATTTACAGAAGCATAGCTATGACGGCCGCGTGAGCCAAAAACGGCAGCGACAGTGGTCTGATTGAAAGTCTTGTGTGTGCACTGTTGCTTCGTTAGCGACTATGCCCCTGGAACAGATGTGGATGCAAAGCGGTGAATCAATATCTACGCTAGCATTTTTTACCTATTTAAAATATGAGTATCATGAAACTTATGAAAAAAAATTATCAGTTGTAAACCTTAATAGATCAACTGTAAACGTTGAATAATGTTGGTTCAAGGTCACAATTAAAGAGTTACTCAAAATGTTTTTTTGATAAGCGCATGCACGAGTACTGCTTCGTTGTTTTCTCGCGTTTAGCGCTCTCTCTGCCCAAAATTGGTGACTCCAGGGCGTAAAGCGTTACGTGTTCTGCAATTTTAGAGGAGTGAATCTTTAATTTCAGTTCAACGTGCGTTTCGTTTTAAGACCGCGAGTGGATGGGGCGACGAATATAACCGACGAGTGGAGGCTGGTACCCTCCTTCTTACCATTTCCGAGGGGGTGGAGTGGGAATAAGCTCTGCGTCTCTCGTTCGGCCGTCGGCGAGTTGTCATGGCCAACTGACAGGAACTCGTCTGTCCGATGACTGTGCAAACAGACTAGCAAATAACAAAAATCGTTTAATCAATCCCCCCTCTTCACAAGCCATAACGAGGTCGGGGATGTGATTCAAGTAACTGAGAGTAGTGTAACCACCATACAACTGCAACAGTAATGTCCGGGGGTCATCTAAAGGGATGCTCGTTCAGTAATGTCACACACGTTCGTCGTACAACCGCCTCGCGGTGGCACAGGCCTATTTCCTTTTACAGGGTGCGGCGCGGAGACTTGCTGATTTGAAAGGCCAATAAAAAATAAAGTAGTGGAAATATCATTAAAATTTAATTTTTCTTGTAATATTATCACCTGAAATTATTCCACTATATAGTTTTAAAGATGACATACATCAAATGATGGCCCCTCATGGTCAATGCATTGAGTTACCCGATTTCTGAAGTTCTGTGTAACTCTTTCAAGCATATCGACGGGTATGTTGGCGATAGCTTGGCGTATGTTGTTTTTCAGACGAGGTAAGGTCCTTTGACGGTCGCTGTAAACAATTGATTTCAGATAACCCCATAAAAAAAGTCACACGGAGCCAAATCGGGGGAACGGGTGGGCCAAACAAAGCCACCTCTCAATGAGATAAGGCGCTCTGCGAAATGTTGATTCGAAAGATCCATTGAACATCGCGCGGTGTGTGCCGTGGCTCCATCCTGTTGAAACCATACATCCCCAACATTCATTTCTGCGAGTGCAGGCAGACAAAATCCTTCAATCATTTGTATGTAACGAGCCGCAGTCACCGTGACTTCGCATTCATTTTACTCAAAAAAATAAGGAGCAATTATCCTCACTCTTGACACTCCACACCACACAGTCACTCGTTCACAGTGAAGTGGCCACTGATGAAGTTCACGTGGATTTTTATCACTCCAATAACGCTTGTTTTGTTTGTTTACACTCCCCGAAATGTGAAAGTTAGCCTCATCAGTGAAGAACACGAGTGCGTCATGATGCAAGTTTTCACGGAGCACTTCACATGCATTTCGGTGACTAATAAAATCGCGTTCACTAAGCACTTGTGTCACAACCATTTTGTAGCGATTTAAGTTTAGTTCATTATGAAGCATTCATCTCACACTGCGATCCGAAATTCCCAGAGCAGTGGTGTCTTTACGTGCTGAACACCGTGGAGAGCGCAAAAATGACTGCCTCACTCTCTCAATGTTTTCGGGGGTAGTGACAGTCTGCGAACCTCCTGTCCCACTTTTCATCACACTTCCACTCGCCCTAAATGTGTCCAACCACGTAACAATCGATTGCCGACCACGAACTGTACCTGTAGGACGAAAATTGAACCGAATACGGAACGCTCGTTGAGAGGCGATGATGGAACGGCCATTAGAAAAGTCTGCCTCGACGGCAAACGCGCGCTGCTCGTTGGTCCAACGCATGGCAGCAACTGACCAGGCGAGTGACAACACCTCATGGACTGCCCTTTCGAACGAGACCCTCACCACCCTCTCCCGACCCCATCTCACCTCTTGACGCGAAATACAAATCAGCAAGTTTCCGCGCCGCACCCTATATAAGACTTCACCTCAGACGTAAATAACTTTCAACAACAAAAGTCTAATTCTTTAAACTTTTCTGTATAGCTGCGAACTTACCAAACTTCGAAGTCCATGAGGCAGGTGGCGGGCTTGGGGACATCAGGCGGTGGTTGGTGGGCATGGTAACGTAATGCGACTGGGGGAGGGCATAGGGATGTCTGGTGGCGCGTGGCTGGTGGTGGACATGGGAACATCAGGCGGCGGTTGGTGGGCATGGTAACGTAATGCGACTGGGGGAGGGCATAGGGATGTGTGGTGGCGCGTGGCTGGGGGTGGGCATGGTGACGTCAGGCGGCGGAGAGCGATGCAGTACCTCGGTGCTGATCGCATTTGTACTCTCCTGCCCTCTTCACCACCGGGGTTTATATACCCCTCTTCCAGCTTTGGTTCCCGTGATATCACACAATGGTCGCTTCCACGTGACCGGGAGTGCAGAATCGCAACGGTCCAAGCTGCGCGCGCTGTTCGAAGCGAACCCGGGTGGAGCTGTGTTGGTGTGAGCAGCATCAGGGGCACAAGCGACGCACAGGCGGAGTGTTCAGGAGTGTGGCGGGTGGTATCCACACGCTGATTAGGGGCACAACACAGTCGTTACCGGAGCCGAGAGAGACGAGAGTCTACCGGTGACAAGCAAAAACGTAAACCAAAAACTATTTCATTTTCGTTTTTATTTTAAGCAATCAACATTTTTTATAGATTACGTTGCTGCACAAAAATCACAGTTTTAAAATGACCAAAATACAGCAAAATTCCTTTTTTTCACTAGAGATTATAATCACTGAGACGGATCATAAAACAAAGCTCTATATAGTTCACATATTGCTGCCCAAAATAAATAAAAATACATTTTTGTGGCTTAATTAACTAAATTATTAAAATGTTGTAATAGTACAGCCTTAAGAATAGAGCCTCTGTTTCCAAAACATTTTGACGTGATAACGTCTTATAAATCGACTAGCGACCCACCTCTGCTTCACACGGGTGCAATGCTGATACTAAATATACTACAGAATGTCTTTATATACAAAGTTCACAGCTTTTTTGTCATTAGACAATACAAACATGTTTTCTTTAGAGGTTGCTCTTGAAAGAGCGACATGTAATTGGCCATGTGAAAAACACTCAACGCCCAAATCTAAGCCTGCAACGTTGAAAGTTTGACCCTACGATTTATTAATGGTCATTGCAAAAGATATATTTACCGGAAATTGTAGGTGTTTAAATTGTAACGGTAAATCCAATGGTATCAGAGGAATTTGGTGAATCAATACATCTTCTCCGGTACCACATCCGGTGAGTATTGTGCACTCTATTATGTACATTATATAGCCGCTATATTAAATGCGCAATGTATTTAAGGTACTTAATTGGATAGGGATTAATGCTGTATTGCTTAAAATCGCTTCGTAAATAAGCTATTATTTCTCGTAAAAAGTAAAGGATAAAAAATGGTTATTGTGGGTTATCCCTAAGAGATAGACATACATTATCGCAGACATTTTTGTAGACCTTTTTAAGGTGTTCAATACTTTAGTACATTATTTAGTACAATATCTCGTAGGGTTCAGCCAGCGTTTGCAATGTAAGCGCACAAAAATGTGTTTATTTACTATATCACATTAGAAACGTCTAAAATTATCAGTGTTTCTCTACTATATTATGCATGTATTATACATATAAACCTTCCACTTGAATCGCTCTATCTATTAAAACAACCGCGTCAAAATCCGTTGCGTAGTTTTAAAGATCTAAGCATACATAGGGACAGACATACAGCGGGAAGCGACTTTTTTTAATTGTATGTAGTGATAAACGCCGGCTGCACGCACGAAAAAGCATGGCTCATTGTCACGTTCTGCCTGAGCTGAGCGTGCAAGCGTGAGCGCGGAACAAGCGATAGAGAGGCACGATCGGCCTAAGCGTTAGGCTTGTGACGCATCTATCTCTCTTCCACTCACGTTATCACGTAAAATTATCGTCCATAAACCCACTTTACAGACAACCCTCTTTTTGACGTGAAAACTTCTTATAAATCGATGAACGCCGGCTGCACGCACGAAAAAGCATGACTCATTGTCACATTCCGCCTGAGCCGAGCGTGCAATAACCGGCCAACCACCGTGCGAGAAAATCTTCTATAATATCAAACAGGTTAAGGTGGGCATTTTAACTAATAGTTCGTGATTATATCTAAACAAATTATTTTAATTAAATTTGCAAAAACTGTAAATAATATTTGAAAATTAAAAAGTATGCAATTTTTCATCAATGTTTTTTATGACGTTATTACGTAAAATTATCGTCCGTAAACTGACTTTACAGACAACCCCCTTTTATCAATAAAATTTATTAAAATGAATCACCCAATCACATTAACACTACAGCACTACTACAGGAAAAAAAATTGACGACACAGAATGTATGAGAAACTCTCGGAACGTGTGCTGCGTCTCAGTATATAAGCTATGTCGCGAAAGTGCAATTTTTTTTGACATATTTAAATTTAGTAATATTTATTTTTACTTACATAAATATGTTACAATAAGTGTTAAATATTTTATTACCTATTATAATACATATATTTTTACTTATTTTAATCTTTTATAATTATTGTTCTGTTAAAATATTGACTCTGTATACATATTTTTAAGGGATTAAGGAATTGTAAGTCATGGTCTAATTTAAGCAAAATTTTTGCAAATCAATTTTTAGTTGATAACATAACTAAAACCTACAAGATTAAATAACTTTTACTTGTGAAATTGTACCTAATTCATTTGAGCGGAAGTAATTTTAATAGGTACACGCACCAAACCCACACGCATACAGAACGTCAGGTCATCCGATAAAAATATTAACTTTCCGTAGATAGGTTTATTGCAATTACAATTAAAGTTGATCTAAGGGCTATAAAATTGGCTGGACTGGGTTTTATCCACTGACGTTTCAACTCTTACGATAATTGGTACAAAATATTTATTTAACTAATTATTTTGGAAATACGCCATTGCTAGTTTGCACTGTATGTCATCGAGAAAGCTAGAATATCCGACAAAGATAGCTGAATGCACAAACAAATATAAAACAAGCCAAATTCGGCCGATGTCAAATTGTAACTGTATAGAGAGCGCAGAGAATTCAGTGTAAAGAATTGGTTATAAAAATATTACAGCACACACGAACACATTGCGCTGACAATGACGACACAGTTGCAAAATAAACAGTAAACACAGACAATTCCAACCTTGAACAACACAAAGACAGGCATAGGGTATTAAAATTGTAGTATGGAAACACACTGACAATGTAGCGATGCCCATGCAAAAACAGCAATGTATTTAAACGGATATTCTGACAGCGTTGTTGTGTATTAAGTGGTGCAGTGAAGCTATGTTCGGTGCCTAGCACGTAGGGGCTGCAAGGCGTGATGTGTCCGAAACCGGTGTCGCCCTTATTGACCGCGCGCCTCCAGGTCCGTGCTCGCCGGGCGGAGCGGCCAGTAATTTAGCGATTTCCCGGTTCATTTCTCAGAAGCCTGATCCCCTCCACCCTGAGCCGGACCGCGCCGTGACGTCACAGCCAGCTGCCTCCGGGGCTGCAGTGGGCCAGACACGGCGCGAAGGATGCTGGTTCCCACGGGAGACCACGTCAGCCCCCGCGGTCGTCCGCGGGCTGGTCACCCCTGGTCACAGGGTCAGTCTGATCTTTGAATATATATACTGTATAGAAGTCGCCAATACGGTTTTGAGGTAGTTGGTTAATTCACCGTCGCAATCGCCACCATCTCTAGGGCATCGACTTGTGGTGGTCCCTAGCGGACAAGTGTCGAACTCTTCAAACACCCCTTCCCCCTCCCGTTGAACGACCTTGAGCTGCAGTGAATGATTGGTGGGGGGTGCGGGGAATGACATCGGGTGACAGTGCTGCGCTCTAACGTGTAAATAACAACCTAAGACGATACAAGGCGTTACGGCAGCGCACTGCAGCGGTGAAGTTCCCAAGCTGCTCATCATACGCTTCTGATAAACGTAGAGTAAATCCTATCCACTCGCGACTTCTATACAGTATATATATTCAATGGTCTGATCGCCAACGAACTTGGCCTGCGTGTTCAACGAGACAAAACTAGTTGAAAACATCCATGCGACAAATGGTCTAAAGTGCTTCGCAACTATGGTATACGTCTTTGAAGTTGAGGCTGGTCCAAAATGTTACTGCGTATGAAATATGTTTATTTGAATAAAGTTCTACAACCCCAGCGAATTTTGTTGATTACGTAAAAATTAATTCTTTAGATAATTGCGTATAATATCTTTATTTTCCTCATATATGTTACAGTGTAAACGTTTCCCCAAGTGCTAAACCAATTCCAGTGACTCGAATTTGTGCGAACGAAGTTCACGGAAACAATCAACATTGCCACTACTCTCTTCAGTGAACTAGCAGTACATGGTGAAGGTTTGGCAAAGCTAGAAATGGGCCAGAACTTTGACTATGTGGACTGGGACGACCGAACGAATAGGTCGATCATCTGAGACTGATTCTGGCTTAGCTTAGTGCAGGAAACCACTCGCACATCGACGAAATAGTCTCCATATTCGAAGAACTGAGGGAAGCAGGCTACAAACAACGATCAAACCGGAATCGCTTGCAAACTTCACGCTCCTGCAATATGGAAATAGCTTCATCGCAAAATCTTAGTGCGTGAACTCGACGATTTATTCCAAGGATAACTTGCTGATATGATACAATAGTCCTAATGAACACGGCTTTCAGGTATATATTGATGGTCATCGACGTGTATAGCGAATTCGCTCGGGCCAGACCTGTGAAATTGAAGAAGGCGAATGACGTAACCAAGGCAATGGCAGACTTTTGCGCGAAGAATGTGTATCGTCGTATCTCCAAACGGATCGCAGCGAAGAATTCTACAAATGCGATTTTTAATGATTTAAATCAGTATTTCGGCAACAAACACTACTCTGTGTTTAGTAATGTCGAAGCCTCCATAGTCGAGAGGTTTAACAGAAATGTGCGCACCAAGATGTGGCGTCAGTTCATGGCTAACGGAACTTATAAGTAGCTGCATATCTTGCCGTTACTAATAAGTTAATGTTCACACAATTCCACTGTGCTTTTTAAACCTCGTAAATGAAGACCAAAGTAGTAAAGGATTTTCACTTGCTTTGGACAGTGTTTCCCAACACAATGACCAAAGATTCACAAAAGCATAAAGCTAACGTCGGCTACATTGTATGTATCTCCATGCAGAAATGTGTCTTTGAGAAAGGTTTTCCGTGTGACTCACATTTGCGAATCAGATCCTAGGACATTCTACCTCGAAAATTTGGCACGTGCCTATTCGCGGTGGCTTCTATGCCGCAGATATTTAGCCTGCGATGTATCCCGACATGTATTAGGTGGAGAATTTTCTCAAACAAAGAAATTGACGATCCCACATTAAGTGATGGGGAGAAGAGAAAATTGAGGAATGCTAAAATACTTTAGTAATTTGGTTGATTTTAATTGTAAAGGTGTAGAATTTATATTAAAAAAAATTTTTGTCAAAATATGTTTTATTTATTAATTGTCTTTGGACTTTATTTATATTGTTAAATTAAAATTGAAGAGATATTTATTTATAAATATTTTAAAATAAAATAGCCTTTTTTCATTGACCAAAGTTCTAACCTAGTACAGAATAAATAGTTTTTTTTTAATGATTTTTGGAAGTTTTACCGATTTTATAGTTGAAGAAATAGAGATTTTTAATGTGGTGGCCAAGATGGCCAACAAGATGGCGGATGCTAAGACAGCTGACTATCCAGTGATAGACTTTAACTGCACTATAGTGAGTTCAAAATGAAACCTTTATAGCTGCATCGAATTCTAGCAGAATAAATCAGAAATATCGGATTTAAGATGGCTGAAATGATGTCATATTCGCTTAATATGTATTTCTTGGTATTAGTGGTTTTGATCAGTCTACTGGTAGCCTTCGTAAAGGAAGGATCCAGCGTTATATTGGATTGAATGACCTCACCGAGTTAAAACCGATGATAGAAAGGTCAAAAGGTATGGACATTTTATTAAAATTAAAACCAATTAATATTATTAACTTATAATTTTGTTTAGTTTTTTAAATAATAACTATGGTTTATCTAAATGGCTGGAATGACTTAATATTTAAAATGGCGGAAAGTTCTAGAAAAAAATGGTTGTTTGGGTTCATACAAGAAAGCACCTGGAGTCAAGATCAAGTTCAAAAGTCAAGGTCAGTATAAAGTTCAAAGCCATTCAAGATGGCCGTCTTTACATTATTCCATGATGGCGGTCGGCACCTCAGCACCTTAACCTTAATCCTGTTCCGGGACACACATTTCTGTTTCACTTGTTGAGTTTACTTTCTTTTAAAATGTACTTGCAATAATCGTCGTTAAATATAGTTAAACCAAAACTTTGAAACCCTAATTTATCACACAGTTCGTACAACGATCCAACTGTCTGAAACTACGAAGGACCCTTCGTTTATTTGAAGCGCACTGTTTGTTGGAAAGTCCGTGAATTGAATGTAATTGTTGAAGAGTGCAGCAGGAACACTGAAGGTAGGACATGACGGGGAGCCACGCGGCCCGAGTGTCGCCTCGTGTGTCCTCGTGTGTCCTCGTGTGTCCTCGTGTGTCCTCGTGTGTCCTCGTGTGTCCTCGGACTGCGCGGAGTTCGCTTCGAGCCTTGGCCGAGGACGGACGCGTCAAGCGGAGCTGCGAGATTCCAGGAACAGCCTGTTTACTCGCGCACAGGCCAGGTGGTATTCCCAGGTTTTTTCTAAGAAGTGTAAGCGTGCAAAACAACCCGGGTTGTAGCTAACCCTACAGCCTAGCCACAACCCGGCTTAATACCGGGTGCGTGGTCAGTGGGTGTTAGTGCGTTGTAGGGTGTAACTAGCGACATGACTGACCAGTTAAGTGACGAGCAGGTGATGCAGGAGTGCATCGATGTGCCCCTGCCGAGCGACGACGAACAAGAAATGTCTAGCGACGACGGCTTTACAACAGTCGTCTCAAAAAAACAAAAAACGGGAGGAAAGGACGAAAGACTGCGCCCCCCACTGACGAACCCCGCGATCGCCAGGCAGCAGGCCGAGCGACTTCGCAAGCAGCCCGTCAGAAGGGCAAACAACTCGGCCAAACAAACGGCCGCCAACACGCCCGCAGGTTCGAGCCCTGCCCCGCCAAACCCTGCCCCTCAGGCAAAGAAAATGCAGGTGAAACCCCTGTATGTATTTGTTGATTCTGGCCACAGCTACCCGGCCATTAAAACAGTGCAGCACTGCAGGAGCGCTGGTCGTGCGTCAGTCGCGGCCATGACCAGCTCATGATTCACACTGCCACCGTGGAGGAGTACCACAGGGCAGTGCGTGCACTGGAGCAGGCCGGAGTGCAACACTCTGTGCTGCTGCAACGGGACGAGATCCCGAACAAGTTTGTGTTTTGTCGAGTGCATAGCAGCACCGACAAACAATTCATTCAGGCCGAGTTCGCCGCAATGGGTCTTCCAGTGCAGAACTTCTGGTTTCTGTACAACAGGCAGACAAGGCAGCCTATAAATAAGTTAGTCGTAGAGCTCCCGAAGGCCGTAAATCCAGAAAGGATTTACGGCCTGAAGTCATTCGGAGGCCTCAGCATTCGTGTTGAGGACTATCGACACCCCAAAGGCCCCCTCCAATGTGGCAACTGTCAGAGGTTTGGCCACCCCGCAAAAGGCTGCAGAGCCTCCCCTGTGTGCCGATGGTGCAGCCAAGGGCACAAAACCGAGGTTTGCCCCCAGGGAGGTGACAGGACGAAGGCAAAGTGCGCGCGATGTGAAGGCCCGCATTGCGCCAATTACAGAGGCTGCATGGCCTACAAGAGGGAGAACTGGCGCCACCTCCCGCAACAGGAGCGGAAAGACAGAGAGCTGCAATCCAAACGCGCATTGCGCGAAAACAAGCGAGCAACAGCCGCGGCTCAAGTCCGCCCGCCCCCACAACAAGCCGGCCCCTCAGGCTACTGCCCCCAGCCCCCAAGGCAGCCGTGGCGAGCCCCGAGCTACCCCGCCCCCCCGCAATGGCAGAGCCCTAACCAATATTCAGTGCTGAGCGATAGGCATGAACTGGAGTATCCTGTCTTGGCAAACCCACCCAGACCTAGAGGCCAGCCCCTGCCCCAGAGGCCCCCGAAGAAACACCATTCGGGGCACAAAAACGGTAAAGGCCGGGCGCAAGGTCAAGTGACGGATCAGCCAGGTACTAAGGCGCCACCCAACTCCACCACTCCCCCCAGTGATTCCAAGAAAGTCGCGCCTGGGCAACAACAAGCCAGCCCATTGCAGACTGACTCACCAACAGTAATGCCAACTGCTTCACCGCAGCTAAATCCCGCGGAGAAGCCAGCGATGGACGCGAGCGACTTTCTGAAGCTAGTAGGCCAATCGGATGCCATTACACAGGACCCTAACCTGGCACACGTCCTGGAACCAATGTGCATTTTAATGGCTATTTGGTGTAATCCGTCCAAGTCAATAGAGGACAAAATAAAAGCCACCACGGGCTTCGTGACAGCATTAGCGGCCAGCTTTAATGCTGCACACCCTTAATTTAGGTTCTGCCATTAATACTACCCCTGTAGACAGTAGATTAAGTACCATCCTTTACTGGAATGCGCGAGGAATTAGAAATAAAATAATCGAATTTACCGATCATTTAATTAAACATAATATTAGAATCGCGGCGATAAACGAAACACACTTAATTCCAACAGATCGTCTAACTATCTTAAATTACACTATTTATAGGCGCGACCGCGATACCAGAAGTGGAGGGGTTGCCCTACTAATCCACAGAAGTATACAACATAGTGAATTTCATTTACCTGAATTTAATAAATTAGAAGCTGTGGCAATTACTTTTAAAGTCAATAAACAACAAATTGTGCTTATTTCGATGTATGCACCACCGGGCAGGTCACTAACTGAAAACGAGCTGGACATCTTATATGGCTCAGCTCCCACATTCCTAGCAGTCGGCGATATTAATGCCAAACATAAAGACTGGAACTGTCGGAGCAATACAGCCAATGGCCTACTGCTGCAAAGACACGAGTCTAACAAAAATTATCAAGTACATGCTCCCTCAGAGCCCACTCACGATAGCGGAGTACTAAGGCACAACCCCGATATTTTAGATATTGCATTAAATAAGAGAGTTCAAACGGGATTCGAACTCAGAGTCTTTCACGAAATGTCGTCTGACCACTTTCCAGTACATCTACTATTCGATGACGTGGACACTGACATCAGTCCTCCGAGAAAAATTAAAGACTACAAGAAAGCCGACTGGAGAGGCTTTCAGACGTATTTAGTCGATAATTTGCCTGCAGCCGATGCTGCCAACTTCAAAACAAAAGATAACATCGAATCAGCAGTCACTGAACTTACAGTTAAAATTCAAACTGCAATTAACTCGTGCATCCCAGAAAAGGTGGTTAGATTTAAGCAAGATGAACTGCCGGTGTATATTAGGGATTTAATTTCTCAGAAAAAAGATTAAGGCGCGAATATACTCGACGTAGGCAGCGCGACATTAAAGCGAGAATTAATGAATTACAGAAAATAATTTCCGATGAAATAACTCTATGGAGGAGCAGCCAATGGGAGACGAAAGTCTCTCAGCTACAGGTGCAAGATGGTAGCACCTGGAGTATGACAAAGCGATTCCTTCATAAGATAGATAAAATACCTCCGCTAAAAACACGCACTGGGTTCGCTTTTACACCGACAGACAAAGCACAAGCCTTCGCGAATACCCTTGAATTAGCCTTTCAACCTAATATCGAACCCTGTGACCCGCAATTTAATGCCAGAATATACAGAGACCTTACAATCAAACTTAATCAGCCTTTTACCTCAAAACCTTACTTAACTCAATCTCAGGAAGTTAAACAGGCTATCAGGCGTATGAAACCACGTAAGGCACCGGGAAACGATGGCATTCAGGCAGTAGTCCTTAAGAAACTGCCCGATGAAATTTTGGAATACCTAGCTCAATTAATAAATGGAATACTTAAACTACAGTATTTTCCATCGCAGTGGAAAGAAGCGAATGTGATAGTTTTTCATAAATCCGGAAAAGATAAGACACTGCCCCAAAATTATAGGCCCATTAGTCTGCTGAGTACATTGTCAAAAGTAGCTGAATGCATAATTCTACAGCGACTAAATACTCACATTAAAGAAAATGACGTACTGCCGGACGAACAATTTGGTTTTCGCAGCGCGCATTCAACAACGCATCAACTGGTCCGTATGACAGAACAAATAATAACTGCGTTCAATCAGAATAGCTATAATCTCGCAGCGTTTTTGGACATAGAAAAAGCCTTTGATAGAGTACTTCATGAAGGCTTAATTTATAAATTATATAAAACTGGCTTCCCCGATTGTTATATTAAATTACTGGCCTCGTATTTAGAAAATAGATCGTTTAGAGTCACGACAGAAGGAGCACAGTCCGATTTAAAAATAATTAAAGCAGGAGTCCCACAAGGCAGCATCTTGGGGCCGGTTTTATTCAATATTTATATCCACGATATGCCTAAGCCCGCACACCGATCAGTTCAGTTTGGCTGCTACGCGGACGATACGGTATTGTTTAGCAGATCTAGTATTCTAGAACTCGCAGCAGACAGATTACAAACCGCGTTAAATTCAATAGAACAGTGGTGCACAAAATGGCGAATTAAGGTAAACCCTACTAAATCAGAAGCTATAGTTTTTACGCGTAAACATCTCCCGCCACTTGAAGATAGACCACGACTAACACTTTTCAATGAGCAAATTCCTCACAAAAATGTGGTTAAATATTTAGGCGTACACATGGATAGGAAACTACTATGGCGCGATCACATAGAGGCGAAAAGAAAAACAGCTTTCACTAGGCTCATGACCCTCTACCCCGTCATGAGTAGACGTTTAGGTAGCTCTGTTAAAAACGGAATAATAATTTATAACGCACTAATAAAACCAATAATCACGTATGCAGCGCCGGTGTGGGCAACAGCAGCGGAATCTCACTTAATCAAACTACAGAGAATTCAGAATAAGAGTATTCGTATTGCGACAGATGCGCCTGTGTATTGCCCCGTAAGGGCTATGCACAGAGAGCTCAAACTCGAACTTTTAAAACATTATTATTTCCGAACTGCGCAAAAATTCTATGATAAATGTGCCATAAGCAGAAACCCATATATTTCATCACTGGGCGAACAAGATCCAGAGTTGCATGGAAAATATAAAATGCCAAATTCAATCTTGGCTCACAGACCTCCGTAGTGTGCTGTGGCTGGCTGAGCGATCGGCCAATCAGTCTCCCGCGAGTTGAAACTTAAATTATAGACATAAATGAATAATTAGCTAATTCAAAATGGTCCGAAGCACGCAGGTGTAGGTTTGGCTCCCGGGAGCTCACTGCCTGTTGTGTTAGGGCTGACTCCCTATGTCCGATGGGCATGGCCCGCCTGGCAGGATTCACCTCCAGTGCCGGTTGTGTTTCTGAAAGACATGGGATTTTGAATTACAAGCTTGCAACCATGCCAGAATGCGAATAGGTCTTGACTTAATTCACCTGTAACTTTATACACCGACAGTTCCTCTATATATAACTAGTAGTATAGTAGTAGATATTAGAGATTTTTAAATTAGTAATAAGCCCTAGATACTAAGTAATAGTCATCAAAAATATATATTTCTAAAATAATAATAAAAAATCTAAAAAAAATAAAAAATAAAAAAAAATTTTAAAAAAAATATATTTTTAGTTCTTATTTTAGTTTTATCTTAAGCACTGCACGTCCATCCCTGAGTTGGGTGTTTGCATATTTCGTAACGAAATGCCTAGTTTGTAAGTCATTTATCTTTTTTCTGTTTTAGTTTCTTAGTTTTTTAGGTGCTGACTGGCGGCGGAGTGAGTGGTCAGTGCAACCACTCACCACCAGGAGCGCTTGCGTCCCTGGTCACTAAATCCAGTCCTGGATAAAAAGCAAAGCGGACTACGAGTCCAAGTTTCCAACCCCCGCATGGTAGACTCTTTTCTACTCTGTCCAACACTTCATCCAGACCATCCTCTGTCTCCTGTAAACTCCTACACGTAATGCATGCCAATTTGCATCCCGCATGAATGTGCCCAGGGTTTTCCCTGTGTCTATGCAGGTTTTACCTGGGCCCAACCTATCTCTAGTTATACACTGAAAGAAATTTTTGTATATTTTATAAGGAAAATCCTTGGAAACCCTGTTGCCAAGGATATTACTTGTAAAACTACAAGGCAGAGCTTTGTACCATGTGCTATTTTGCAAGGCTCTGCCTTGTAGTTTTGCAAGAAATATCCTTGGCAACAGGGTTTCCAAGAATTTCTCTTGTAAAAGTACAAAATTTTTTTTAGAGTGTAGTCTAGATTTAAGAGTGAGGGGAGTTAGTCATGGCGCCAATCGCTGCCATGGCTGGCCAATCCCCTCCTAGCACATGATGCATGCGACCCTCTCCTTGCATGGCTAATCCCAGCATGACTAGGCGTATAGGCTTCGGCCTGAGACGCACCTAGGTCCCTCCCTAACCCGGACCCCTCCAAAATACACTTAGTTTTAGTTAGGTTAGGAAAAAAAAAAAAAAATCGGACTGCGCAGCCTCGCGGTGACGACACATCACAGGCGCGCCCGCACCGCAGGACTGCCGCTAATTAATGCGTGAATTATTGATTCCCGCTCCTCGCCTCGGGTCCCGGGACCTCGCCGGCCCTCATCCCCCCCCCCTTGACCCTGCGCCATCAGGACCATGGCTGTCCCGCGCCGGCTGGGCACTCCCCTCCCTCACTCCACCTACCCACCAGCACTTCTTCCCGCTGACCGCACGAGCAGGCCCGAACACGCCCGAAGCTCGCCGCTCGCCCGTGCAGCTTTGCGCTCGGAATCAAACACACTCTCCATTTATCAAGATTTTATCCTCTTTTTTTTTAACGATTTATAGGGTTTATTTTAAAAGTAGTGTGCGAATATTCGTAAACTCCAATAGTTGCAAATAACAATTAATAAACTTTTTTTTGAATTTGGAGTTCGAATATCAAAAATTAAAAAAATGCTTGTATTTACATCCACGTCTATGTAGTTCATCGTGGTTCCAAGTGATTCGTTTTTCACCAGTCTTTAATGTTGTCGTTTCTGTACTTCCAATACATTCACATTAACGTGTACTGAAAAGCATGTTTAGAAAGTTTATCCCGAGTAATTAAAGATAACATTCTTGGGTGATGAGTCATGCCTCACCACCTTAACTCTAATCATCTAGGTCATTAGAAGCTGTATTTGGCCCCGAATCTCGAGTGGTTTTGAACACCTGCACATGAGTCTACTGGGTTTACCCCATGATGATGATACTCTACTGACACGTACGACATACCTTCCCCAGTTACATACTCCATTACTATTCATGGATGCGTCAAAAAAAATTACCTGTTCCCTACTGACTGTTCTAAATTGACTAAAAAATAGTTCCATGGCTGTAAAAGAGGAAGATTATCTGTTTGAGCTTTATTGTATTCTTGGAGTTTGTGTGAGCTAGTTGTCGCAGGCAAACATTTTAAAAAAATCAGCAGGGCAAAAGCCACAATCATCATAGGTATCAAAGCTATCCCCTAGGCAGGAGGTAAAGGTCCAGAGGACCAGGTACTCCAAAGCAAACTGCAAAGGGTCTCTGGAAGGTACTCAACAGAGTGTATTTTCGGAGGCTCAAGCAAAAAAAAAAGTGTAAGCTAGTTTATTTGTGAGTTTCGCTGTGAAATATGCCAAGATTTCTACCACCAACATGACATTACGTTCTACAGTTCCACTCCAAATTTTCTGAGGTAAATTTCTATATGATGATTAGTTAATATGATTTGAATGTTTCTCGGCTTAATTCTTTTCTGCTTGATCGTCAGTATTTACGTTTAAATTTGGACACATTCCAACAGATTGAGTTAATGCATTGTCAAGCTGGAAGTATGTAGTAAGAAAAAAGTTGATCTAGAAGCACACGACGTTTAAGAAGATCGTCCTACATCGCTGATTGGCGGCTTATCAGCCGTGCTAGGATTGGGTGTCAACGAGGAGGCAGGACGGAGCATAGTTGAGCCGGTGGGGGACACCATCCGCCCCTCAAAGCTCGGAGAGATGGTCGCTCGGAGAAGTGGTCCTCCGAACAAAAGGAGCTTGGAGAAGTGGTTATTCGGACAAGTTGACATTCGGACAAATGGTAGGCCCCCTCAATAACGCAGCTTGTAGCTCATATTCCTGTTGTAAATACATCTACACAGTCAATTTATTTTTATATAAATTACTGAAATAATCATGCAAAATCAAAGATATCAATCAAATTTTTCATTTACTTGAAAACAACTGTACCGCTACGATAAATATTCGCAGTAATACTTGGTTCGGATTCTGGCCTGAGAATTCATGCTTTGTGTTGCCCAGTACCTACATTAGTTAATGTTATTCTTAAACATTTTCCGAAACAAATTTCCGTTGTTAGGAGCGCACATTAATAAGAATAATAAAAATATATAAAGTTAAAATATTTTGTATTTAATTATCTTTTATTGATACTAAATTTGTTTGATTTAAACATCTATCAAAATTTATAGTAATGCACCAATTTTCGTAAGTGCGACAAGAAATATAGAATTTTCTTTCTAGAAAAGTATTCCATACGTACAAAAATAACCATAGCAATTTATAGTACAAATTTAGTATATTTTTATTTTTATTACAAACCATTTCTTGGCAAATGCTTTCCGAAGTAGTTTTTTCTAAAAAAAAAAAAATACAAACAAATCAATATTGTATTACACCCTAATCATGTGCGTTGGGTTCAGAATATATATTTTTTCATTATGCCCTTATTATTTTGACGTGAGTATTTTCTCTTTTTTATAAACAAAGTAATGTTAATGCATAAAATATTTCATTTAAGAAGAGCAGGTGTTTGATTGCAGCGACTACGTATTCCCGCGCTCCGACTGGACTGTCCCTTCGCCGCGGTGAGGCAGCGGTCGGAGTCGTACCGGCCGAGCGGCGGGAGTCGATAAGAGTCGACTGGAGTCGACTGGAGTCGCTGCGAGTAATGAAAAGCATCTTCAAAGGAATCAAAGAGCGGGCCCGGCAGTATAAGGAGTGTCGGCGCCCTCCCTGTTGCAGAAATCAAAACACGCCACTGGGGACGTAAACACCCCGAGAAGAGGCTGGGAGAATGGTGGCGAGAGGAAGACGTATCTGAAAGCTCCTCTATGCCGGAGGCGGTCGAACGTTGATAACGGAGGGGAGGGGGGTGACGATACAAAAAGACACAGGGTTGTTGCTGAAGCTACTGCTCGGGAAAGGGATCGTGTGGTTCGGTCCGTCCGTCGTTGACTCTATCAGATCATTCCTCAGCAAATCCGCTCAGCTTCACGCACTGGACCGTCTGGCAATCTTTATCTGTCCTCGTGAAGACATGCTTCCCGTGTTTTATGCACCCTACGGGCAGGATGAGACTTCCAGCAGTCTGCTTTGGTGGAGTGATATTCAGAGTACCTCTTTGAATGCACACTGTCCAACTTGAAATGTACCTCGAGAATTAATCACAGAAGATATACATATCCAACCCAAAAATTAATCTTGGAATATCCAGACCCAAAAGGCCCAGAGAGTTGAAATGTACAAAGTTTCGTTATAGGCTCTAGAGTCGCACTAAGAAAGGATTTGTTTTTAAATTAAACTGTGATAGTGCCAAACAACAGCAATTACTATTTTACAGTTTCTTTTTTGTAAACTGATAAATTAAATCTATTATATCATGTTAGTTACGACATATTACTTACGAAAATATGGCCTCAGTCCTAATTATATAAATGATAACTATGAAATCCAACACATTTCCACTCACTGTTCAAACAAATAGAAAATATTTGAAAAGATAACATAGATAAGCCACGTTGGTTCTTTGTATGTCACATATCAAATCTAAGAAACGGTATTGCGCGCCACATACATCAGTGCGAGAGTGTTCTGCATATAGACTTCCGTAGCAGAGTACGGAGTTTTTTTAGGGTTATTTATAATGTTTATAGTATTGTTGTGAAGAAATTATCAAGCTAATATATTAATTTAGTCGGAGACGTGTTTCTTTCCTAACAAAAGGTTTGGTGCACACTGTAGCCATTGTTTCAAGTCCCACTACAGAGTCGGTTCATTTGTAAACCTCTCCCCTAAATCTTCGGTGTAAGGAAGTACTAGTAATATCCGTAGAATGAATCAAATATACAAACATCCTAGCATATGTTGGAACTAATTATGCATGTTGAATAAAGCCGCATTCCTCACAAGAGTGTGGTGATAATGTTCTGTAGTCGTGCGCGCTAAGGCACTTTGCTCAAGTGACGAGGAAAAAAGGGATTGCTTACGGCCAAATACAGTTGAGGCATCTGTATATAATATGTTTACAGCTCAGGATCTTAGGGGAACTATATTTATAAAGCTTTCTGCGCTGAGATATTTCACTGGTGGAAATGATAAAGTTTTTCAAGTATGTCGTATAAAATGTTTTGTATTCAGTAAAACACAAGCAGCATGACACATTACCTAAATTCAGGCGCCATCCAAACACATTCTTCGCATCCTAAAGTTGAAATGTGACTCTGAGACAAACACTGCAGGGATGGAAGAAAGTTGTTTTATTTTTAATCGTTTTCAAACTCTTGTATTATTGTTTTATATTCCAAGCTATTCTGTAGGACTTAGTTCATGTATTTTTTAATGATTGCTCCACCTAAAGTTTAACCTAAAAAGTTTTTTAACACACGAGTTAATACTCATGTTTTTTTTTCGATGCTAAACGTGGTGGTACTTAATAAAGTCAATGAGGTAGATGGTAAATAAATACGAATATTTTGTTATTTTCTTTACACAAAGATACAAGCAGGTATTTTCCACTAACTTCCGTGACATTTAGGTGAGAAAGTTCAATATGGCACTTCCTCTCGTGTGACTTGATAAATAAAAAATTTTAATTTAAATATCCCTAACTTGACAGGGAATCGTTCCTAAAATCTTTGACTCATTAAGATGATGTCCTGCGCCTGCTCGCTGAACCAGATAGTCTGACAACACACGCTAGTTAACGAAATATAAGTTAATTAATTGTTCAGCTGGTAACAGTGGCTCCTTTTTTTTTTACTGATGTGCGATTGCAGAGTAACGAAGAGTTTTCCTGAAGCTTATGTATAAGACTTATCATTTTTCACTTTGCAGTAATTAGAAGTTTGTTTTACGACTTCAATATATGTTTACATAAACCTAAAAAATTGAAGAAAATGTGTAAAGAAATTCGATTTCACGACTTCAGTATATAAACGTAAGATATTTAATAAAATGCGTTAATAACTTTGTTTTAACGACTGAATTGTTTGATTAATCTTACAACATGCGTCCCGAGCTGTTACAAGCCAAGCAGAACTACCGATTTCGTTACCGAGATTGTTTTACCAGCTCATTCTTTTACCACAATGCAAGCAGTGAGATTGTTAGTGCTATTTCCTTTGTGTCGATGCTTTGTGTTTCCATGTTATACCGATGAGGCTTACTTTACGATGGCTTACAAGCTACCTAACCAATTATAAATACGCTAATTCCCGAAATTAAAACGGAACCCATGATCCAATTTTTACAAATGTGATAGGCCGAACTCCTTAGTAGTCTATAAATGTATGTTCTGCGGCAGGGTGCAGGATACGGAGCCGGTGCCGACCGACCTCTGACGTCACGGCGGCCATCTTGGATGATGATGATGTCACCGTTGCACATTTTCATTAAGGTCGCCATCTTGAATTCTGGAGTCACGGCGGCAATATTGGGTGACCTTGACTCCGGCGGCCATTTTGTTTTACCGTCATTTGAATTCTATTAGTCGCAGGAGCTAAAATGGATCCTGGTTCGTTGCCTGCAGCTGTACCAAAAGGACACCGCTGTAGATACCGCATCAAGGAGTTTTTCCTGAGGAAGAATGCGAGATAACACGAGAACAATGACTGTGTTAAAATCCCACTAAGCATAAGATATGTTATGTTCGGTGTAGCAAGTCGTTCACGCGAAGTGAGATATTAAAAAGACACGGCAGAACTTGTAAAGCCGAGCCCACTTACAAGATACAGGACAATGATGGAGCTACTATTCTAAAGAGAAATGTACAGCATAACGAAAATAATTTTCATTATATTGAACGAGATTATGTTCACAGCTGTCCTGATCTCAATCAAAAACTTAAATTGTAGTGCGTTGATGATTTAAGGAAGACTGAAGATAATGGAAGTATCATTACCATGAAAAGTAAGAATACATTCAGCCTGTTTCAAGTAGACACTCCAGGATGCTTGTATACGATGAAGAAGCTTCAACATCATCGATTTATGATTATTGCAATAATTCTGGTAAAGATGCTGACTTCTACGATGATGGCGACATTGACATTGAGGCTGGTGACAAAATAAAACACTGTGATAAAGCACCTAAATCTGGCGAGATCGAAGGCTGTTTGAAGCCCTGAGACCAAAACGATAGAAACATCGTGATAACAAATTATTCTGATAAAGCTAACGATGATCACTGGGGTGATAGTGAACTTAAAAATATTAATAACCAACATTTTTGGAAGATGACAGCAGCAGAAGAAATCGATTACACATCAAGGGAAGATCCTAAAATATTGGTTAATCATCTGAGACTACTACTGATGGCTTCGCTTAGAGCAGGAAACTACTCCCACCTCAACAAAGAAGAAACCTTCATACTCAAATTACTGAGGGAAGCTGGCTACATACAATAATGACTTTATTACCTGCATTTGTATAAAATTAAAAAACTAAATTATATTATTTATTTCAAAAATGTATTTTTTTTTTCCAAAATCTGATTTGTAACTAAGACTGAGCTTTAAAATGTGCTTCCTTTTTCTGAATGTGCTTCCAAATCTGCTTCCTTCAATGAATGTCCATCGACAAGACTTGAGTCAGGCAATTATTGTCCTCGTGGCACGGAGATGCCTGGTCTAAGAGCCTGATATTGAACATTACCTGTTTAAATAATTCTTCGAAACATGCCTCTTGGTTCGGAGATGCTTGGCCGGTATGGAGAATTTGTTGTTATTGCGATGTCTTTTTTTGTGGCATATGGCCTCGGTACGACTCTGGTATGCGCGCCACAAAATTTTCCGTCGCGAAAATGTTACATTTGTGGGCTTGTTTTCTGCTCTCGTTCCGTTTTTCGTACTTTTAATTGATTCCAACAAACACTTGTGCTGGGTTATGATTTCAAAGATGTTTGAACTGTCATGCGGGAGGGCCAGGAAGCGACGCCCTGTGCACCTCGTGTCTTGAGGCCGGGCGGTCGGTCACCTGACACTTCTGCAAGCATGCGAGTCCCTCCCCGCGCGCCGCCAGACGATTCTCGTCCGAGCGGCCTCTGTCTTTGGCCTTGAGAATTATTTTGAAAACAATATGGTTAATGTTCTTTAATTTAGGTTTGCTGACTAGTCGTACACGTATACTTTAAACTTTGTATGTGTTGGAATTTATTTTTTTGTACATGAGGCAAGGCAAAAAATTTGGATTTGACGAATAGATAACGAACACACGTGGTACTTACTACATGAGTGGCTGGCACTTTGGCGTGTATTTCAACTCCTTTCTCCTGTTTTTTTTCATGTGATGTCAATGATTGTTAGTTATTGTATCCCAGACCTTAGACTCTTAATATATAATTAATTAATTTAATTATTTCTGTACTGTTTGGTATAAAAACATGGACATTAATTAATAATTAAATAAACAATCGATTTTTTTAATGATTTTTGGAATTGTTTCCGACTTTCTAGGTCAACAAATAGGAATTTCCAAGATGAATGTAATTATGTCATCATCGGGTTACTGGAGTCTAGAAGATAAGAAATTTAATCTTATTTTAGGATTTCGAACATGATTTTTAAATAAATTGTTTTTTCATAAAACTTATTTTTTTTGCATCAGTCAAGGATCGAACCAAGGACAGGAGCCGATCGAATTATTCAGAACATTAATAGGTATTTGTTTAGTTAATTTTAGAATGTTTCCCAAATTTCTAGTTTAATTTAAAATTTCCAATATGGTGGCCAAGATGGTCGACAATATTGCTGACGCTCTGGCAATAAATAATTACTCCACTCTAGTATGTAAAAATTAAACTAGTACGATGGTATCTTCCCTTAGCAGACGAAAACAAAATGCCGAATCCAATTTGCCGGCCTCTGTTCGACGTAAACAATATACTAGCCATGACTCCATACCGACTGACGTATTATCTGCCTTAGTATTAGTGGTGGGAAGTCAGTTTGTGGATAGCTTTGGTGGAGGAAGGATCCTTTGCAATTTCTTTCCTTCAGTGGTTTTGAACCCAGGACTCCATGACATAAGAACGTTTATAATAAAATTTTATTCATTAATTTTTTATCAATTTTTAAATGTTTCCCAAATTTCTAGGTTAAAAATTACGGATTTTCAATATGGCAGACAATTTTCAAAATTACGGAAATTTTTCATTAAAATTTGATTAATTAAAGTTTTTATAAATTTTCAATTTTTTTTATAAATTTTAAAAATTTTCCCGAATTTATAGTATTAAAAATAAGGATTTTAAAGATGGCGACCGCAACGAAAAGTGCAAATGTGACGTCTTCGTTCAAGATGGCCACCTTGGCGCCGTAATTCAAGATGGCAACAGTAACGATAAGTGCAACAATGACGTCATCATCTAAGATGGCCGCCGTTACGTCAGAGTTCGGGTGACACCAGCACCGCACCCTTCACCCTGCCGAAGGACATATAATTATATACCACGCTTCTTACATTCTTTTTAAGGTCTCGTGATGCTCTTTCATTAATGTAACGTAATGAAAGTTCTGACACCACTAGTGTTAAATTGGATTAAAAGGATATGAGGTAAAAGGAATGCTGGGTAGGGTTAAAAGGAGAGGGGATGGAGAGAGGATGACTTTGGTTTCGTAATCTTCGCACTTGTCGCCTGCCTATAAGGTTTCTAGGGAGTTGCACATAGTGTCCTTCACTGACAGGTATTTCCGAGGTCCTACCTCTTTATTTGTCGTCCCTGCGTGCTCAGCCCTGTACGCGAACTGCAGGCTCTGCTCTACCCGAGGTACGAACCTAAGACCTCGCTCGCAAGCATCCTCATACTGCGTACCGTGGTAATGCTTACGTCTCTCTCTAACTCTTTTTATCACAACAATATTGCACTTGACTGCCATCGGCTGTCTAACACAAGTATCTTTCTGCCTGGCTTAACGGACTCCCTTGAAATCTGCTGCTCCCCAGCCTGATACACAACAATGCCAATAAGAAGGAACGAATCGAAAAGGCGGCGATGCTTGGAAAACGGGCAACGAAAGAAGACTGCTGACGTGACAACTACTCAAAGCTTTTACTTCTTCAAAGTTTAAACTAAACTATTCCTCTAAACATCAGTTCCCTTACACACATATGTATACCATACATCAAAAAAAAAATTTTTTAACTGCTTCAGACCATTTAAGTTTGATTTTTAATTTAGTCAAAATATACATTGCACACCAGCAAACTGCTTTGTGTATAATAACCACATTTTGGTTGACCTAAATTTAGGGTATCTTAAGAAACAAAAGGTACATGCTCAATGGACCCTTCTAAACATGTGAAGTTTTGAGATTTCGAAATGATTCACTTCGTGTGTTAATTCAGTGAAATAATAATTGTATATAGGAAATCTTATTTACCCTGATCACTAAACTAACTAGTCGAGTGAGCTAGAGTATATTCACAGTAGCACGTCGCCAGCCAATCTAATAAACCGAGTGACTCGGTGAGGTCGGTCAGTAACGCCATGTGTTGTGAATCAACGTGAATGTGGAAGACTTGGCAAGATGCTGAACTACTGCTCCATACAGCTGGCTCGCTGTAAAAGCCGCAGGATTTCATTCCCCTGAGATGTAGCTGAAACATGAAAGAAGATCTAATATATCAAGACGTACGTCTGTCTTCCATTCAGCATCCTTCCCCCTCCCTCCCCCTTACCAACCCTACGCGCTCCGTCAGGCATGCCAACAACTTCCCGTCGCTCCTCTCAGCTTCTCCTGCCAAGTATTCTGAAGGTAATGCCGTTGAAAAGAAAAGGCTGAACACAGGAATGGAAAGTTATGATACGGTGTAAGAATAAAGAGTTTTTGCTGCTTTATTTCCAAAGTTCTCAAACAATATCAATTAATTAGAGTATATAACAGAAAAAATAATAATAATTTAAAATATTAAAAAAGATTAAAACATTCAAATTGTATTTTATGTCAGCTCTCTTTCCTACACATTACTTGGAAAATGTTTATTAAAAAAGATCTTGTATATTTCCCTATTGATAATAAATTAATATTTTTATATATTTATTATCTTAAGGGTTTCTAATGAAAAACTTACAAACCACTTCATGAAACACAACTTAGAACACACCTGGGTAACCCCATGAATATGTTCTGCACAGTCGATTTCAATGTCACGTATATTGCGTATTCAATGTGAGAATATGCCGCATTTAAATGAATGTAACGTTCACACATTACATACTTATAAAAGCAATCGTATATGTGTGTGTTAAAACATGACATCGCACGAAGAAATTCAGAGACGTTTTATAACAAAGCAAGGTCGTATTAGTATTATGTTGACATATTTTACTAAAAAAAAAAAGATTAGGTAATGTTGTATATGTTGAGAGTAGCAGTAGTACTCTATTCCACACTATTATAGACGCATTCCCGCTCACTCCCACTACTTAAATCTCAAGGCCACAGCTTCTTTCGCATCACAACTTCTCTTAACCACTTTACCACTTACTAGCTGAACTAAATAAATTTAATGTAGTTAAAACTAAATAAATGTAAAAAATTGAAACTAATTAAATATTGGTTAGAAAATGCAATATCCACCAATCAACCTGTACACTATTCTTGCCTACGTTTTTAACCCTTTGAAATAAAAATTATTTTATAATTTTAATAATCTATCCTAACAATAAAACTGTTCGAGGGAAAAAAAGTGTGTGCATTGGATGAAATGAAGAAAACTATTGGTAACGTCTATTAACATTACTGAGAATTCAAAAGTATATATTTAAAAATGTTGTCTCTTTGTTTGTCTGTTTGTTTGTCTGTTTGTTCGACCGTCAGTCGAAAACTACTTGGAACTATGAATTTTGGTTTTCAACACAGTGTGTTGCGAATGGCATGCCTGAGCTTAGAAAGACTCCTTTGGTAGGAGCAAAAGAAGAAGACACATACTTCATGCTAGGATGCACTTTCTTCAAATGAGAGTTGTGTAAACATGTAACATATGCACCAAAACTAAGGTTGGCTAATGCGACAGTTACTGGTGTTACAAAACTTTTAATTTACAAAAGGCTGATCCAATGGTTAGCGAGTTTGGCTGATCTCGTATCGATCGCCTTGTTCTATGGGTGTGCTTTGCACATAACCATATCTCCTATTCTGTAGAGATTAGGCGAACGTTTCTTATTATATTTTCTCTTGCTTGCCTCGTGGGCTAAGTTCAGGTTTCTTCGGGCTCTTTTCCAGACTTCTCTAATGTTCCTGGGATCGTCGTGTAGAATCTCCTTTAAATACCAGAGGCTTGAAGGGGGGATGTTGGGCCCAAAAGGAGTGGTTTTGTGACCCTCTTGTCTAGCGAAATTAAATGCCATTTTTAACCAAACTAAGTTAATATTCCATCTATCCTGCTAGTTTGCATGGTATGCAATAAGTGGAGATCAGAGGTTTCTATTAAAACGCTCCATATGTGAAGCCTGTGGATAGTAAGAGGAAATAGTTACATGTTGTATGCCGTGGGAAAAGCACATATTCCTGAAGGTTGGAGTGTTGTCGCTTCCAACAATTCTGCTGTCCCTAAGCCGGTTGTAGTTATATGTTAGTGAAAAATCTCAAATTCTCCAAGGCGAAATAATTTTCTTAAATCAATTTTCAGTAATTTGTATATTTCTTCACATAAAATATTTAAAATATGTGTACATGAATGTTTGCACTTTTTTCTAGTGAATATAACCCAGGTAGCCGCCTTGTGTAGTGTAGTTAGAAGCGCGCCGGTTTACGTACAACATTACGTATGTAAATTACATTTTAAAATGTTAAACGCTATGTAAAAACACGTTGCTGAAAAATTTAATCAGGAAGACGATATTATAAATGATGATATATATCATGTAAATTATTTATAACCCATTTACACTTCATTCGTAAGAACATTTTTGTTTCCTTTTTTCCATTGAAGTGAGGGATAATTGTGTACGTTATCAAAATCACTATTAACTGAAAATATTTTTAAAAATAATAATTCATGGTAAGGAATAAAATTTACCCAGAAGGGTCTCTTCAGCGTCATTGCAGTGTTTCAAGGTTCCGGTTTCAAAAGTGCCTCCATAAAGTTTCCATGTGCAAGCCCAGCTGACACACACAAGCCTACGACTCTAACTATAAAGAAACGCGAACATCACCATTACACCAAGTGCCTCAGAATAGTTCATGACGAGTCCGGAGATCATGAGAAACTTTGCAAAGTTGTATCTCCTACAGATGCTGATATCGGCCCGATGGCTGATGATCCAGACGATGTAGAATAATTTAAAAGTAAATGTGAATCATTTTATGCAGATTACATGTGAATAAAGATCAGAGAGAGCCAAAATTATGATCGATACTTTGGGTTAAGCAGATTGTGATTTGTGGTGTGACAAGCAATTTCGGCACAGTATGAAGGAGAAAAGACGTGACACCATGCTGTGAACTAGCCAAGGAGCTACTTTGTAAACCGCCAGTGGTCACACTAACAATGGAGTTCGGACGTCTAAATGAATTTGTGGCCATAAAACAACTTTAAAAAGAAACTGGTTTGAGAATGGGTAGTAGTGGTTTATTTATAGACTTAAAGAATAGGTTTTAGGAGCCAGTTAAGATGTATTAGTGAAAGACGAAGATGCTCTTATTGAAGTTAAATGTGGTCCTTCGGAAAGCACAATGGGACTAACGGAATCTGCAAACCAAAAGAAATACCTCTTTCTTGACATTACTGAAGATGCCAAATTATTACTAGTACAATGTGAACTCATTACAGGACGAAGTGTTTGTTATTTTGTTGTTATGTCAGACTTAAATGAAGCCCTCATATAGGACAAAGTACAAAGGATACAATATTTAGGGCAAAGGACATGGTTCTCAAACTTCAGAGATTCGATATAGGAAATTTTTTGTTACCAGAGTTACCTGATGCAAATGTAACAAAAGGAAAATCTATCAGGGTAACACAGTACATCTTATATGCCCAGATACGTTAAAAAAAGGTAAATGTTTAAGAGAAAGCAGCTTTTACGTTTGCAACAGTTGAGCAGAATTTTTTTATTTAGTTCACAGAATATCCAAGCCTGTTATTTATATTTTAAAACTTTTCCCAGAAGTAACAACTAGGGGGTGCTTTTATATAAAATGCTTATTTTATTTTCGACAGATTGTTTCTAATTTAAAGTTTGTTTTTCAAGCTAATAAGAGTTTTATTTCAATTAAATTTCATGCATTTTTTTTTATAAACAAAGGCTTTGTGTTTGTTGACGTTGCCGCTAACAAAGAAGCAACTAGGTAAATTTCGAAGAAATAATACTTATTGTAGCTGTTGCCATGGTGCGACTTTCGCAAAATTTGTATACAGTTATTCGTTTCACCCTCTGAGCCCTCTGGGCCACAATATGAGTCGCACGATTTTTTTAAAATATTATTTTCATTACCGATCTTATAACTTGTTTTAATTCTTTTAAAATGGCAGTATTGTTATTTTTCATTTTAATTGGTTGTTGTCATTCTTGAAAAATTTATTATTGACAAATTGCAAACCTTTTTGGGAAAGACTTGTAACGAAAATTAGTTTTAAGTTGACACGGTCTAAAATACTCTAGGAAGTTAGAGAACATTCAAGTTGAATGAATAAAATGTATTTAGTTTTTAGTAAATAGCTTGTTGATGAGTCATGACTTTGTAGGCCTGTGTACTCGACTGTCATAATTACGTTCGTAAAAGCTACAAAACATTAGACTTATAGTTATTGCTGACTTACTACTGCCATACCCAATTTGATTACCTATATCAATATAGTTTATGTATGTAAACCAAAAATTTTAGATTATTAGATAGTTTTCACTCCTACAATATTTTTACTGTTCTTGCAAGATTAGTATCGTGCGTGGTAAAATACTCTCTAATTTTATTGATTCATGTAATAAAAATTCTGTTATTGTAAACTTTTGATGAACATCATTCGTCAACTTTGTAATTACTTTTGTTTCTAAGAAACTATACTTTAGACCTACTTTTGTCAGAAATTGTTTTTCCACTTTACTTAAATTAAACTAGCATCCCACGTTTATAAACACGAATGCTTTTATAAGGGGGTGAAAATATAAATTTTTCCGAAATTATTACCTCTATACATATTTTGTTTGTCTACAGGCAATTAGAAGAAACGCCATCGGTATTTTATTTTCAGGGTGCATCTGCAGAACTCACGTCATTTATTTGTTTGGGTTTATTAACAAAGGAATTGGAAAATTACGTTAGATATAGCTCCGGAGAGATAGTTACAAGACTTTTAAGAATATAAGCCTTTTATACTTTCATCGCCAGAAAATATATGTTCATTCAACTACTTTCAACAGTGTAGCCAAAAATTAGCTGTAATGCTCTCCATATTCATATTTTATTGTCAGAAAAATACGCTGAACTGGTATTTTTCGTTAAATTGTTTGTAAAATCCAGTACTGCGGCTATCAACACAGCGCTGTTCACCAATGCTTGAAATTGTTAGTCATTATAATTACCGCTGAAATATGTATTTTTGACTAGTGTTTTTAGTTCTCAATTTCTCTAATACAATGAATTAATTCACAATTAGGCAATACTTATATATTACTACGTACGTTTCACAAGTTCGATCTAGCATAAAGAAAACAGAAGCGTATTAATTTAAATGTTCGTGATTATTTGAATATTTTACTTGTCAATTATGAATTAATTAAAAAAAACACATGTCTTATCTAAATATTTATTTGTTATTTTTGTTATTAATAAATAAATATAATTATGTTCCAATTAAATAAGAGTTTACTAGTGATTGGTTGAGAATTTTAATCATTTCTCCTCTTGCCTTTGCCAAAATAATCAAAAACATACTTCTCTAGTGAAGCAAAAATAAACATCCTTTTAAATAGCCGACAAATAATAGCGACTGTATGAATATATGACACCTTAATTTCGATTATATTTTGATGAAATAATTAAATTAGTTAAAATTCATTATGAAGAGTCACGCGCGTGTCCCAGGAGATAGGAGCGATACACCCTCCCCGTCTGAAAGCCACCTCGCAACTGACTACTTCCTACAGCCAACCCAGTCTACAGACCAGATGAGTGGTGGGGGATGTACAGTTCGACACCCTCTACCATAATACGAGTATATACTCAAATTAACATTAGGGAAAGTGGCCATTTTTGGAGGTTTAACCGCCCCTTTAAGTTGGTCCATCACTTTTCAAGAAGCATATCTAGCAGTTATCATCATCGATATTTTTTGTATGGCATTATATGTTTTGGATATTTTCCAGTCCAATAACAGTTCTCCTTACAGTTCTAGATGTGGTAAATGAAACCCACGCAACTCCGAAGTATGACCAGTCAAGGTGAGTGTTATATCATGACATTATTTCTCAATATTACATAGGATTTTATACATACATTAATTAAAACGCGAAGGCACATGTGGCGGTAATTAGTTTGGTTAGGTGACTGTTTGGTTCCTTAAAATCTTAGTGTGATTATGTAAATTTTGTAAAAAACGATACACATAAAATAATGATAAATACTAATAACAATTGGTTTCACATATAGTATTTAAGCATATTTTAATTTCTAGAGGTTAATATTTTTATATAAAACTAGCTGACCCGGCAGACTTCGTACTGCCTAATTAAATTGCAATAAAGTCCTGTCAAAATGATTTGTAATGTGACATTTTTTTGTTCTCCTGAACAGAACCGTCACCCTGGTGATAGGGTGTTGTGAATAAGAAATATAATTAAATAAAACATATAAATAAAAAGATAAATAAAAAATAAGTTATCTCTTTATTGTTAATCATGTGAAACATAATAATTGTTATTTTCATTATAGTGCATGATTAGATCGGTAATTAGCTTGGTTTGTAGCATTTCGGGTTATTCTACCTAAATTGATTCGTCTAATAGGAGGCATATTATAGATTATTTTGTCACATGCAATAATTAGCGATCATAGGTAAATAAACACTACACAAAACACTATATAGGTAAGAATTTGTTTCGTGTATAAGTTGACGAAAGCAAACTCATTAGGGTAGGTAACCTAAAATCCAAGAAAAAAAATCACTGACATTGACAGTTTGTTGTTGTTGTTTCAACTTTTTTTTTAATTTGATATGACTTGGAGTCAAATCCTTCAAGCCGTATTTAAAATAAGGAAATGAAATAATAAAAACTTAAACTTATGAAATGCTTTTGGTAACGCTGGTTTTGTTTGACTGATGTAATGACTTGAAAACTGATGCATTTTAAAGTAAAACAAATGAAATAATATCGCGAAGCCGACCAAATTGCACTATTCGATTTCGGTTTATTTTGTTTTTGTTTATCTGTGCTCCAACGCACACTGTTTTGATAGATATGATTGAACTTTGTACAGAGGTAATAAAGTGCAAATTGACTCTTTGACGTTAGGAACATACCTACATTGTTTAAACAACAATGAGTACTCGTTTTAGTTAGAAAACGTTTGTATGGAAAAAAGAAAAGGGCTGGTTTTAGGGTTTTTCTGGCAATTATTCGAATTTTTCTCGCCGTAAAAACCATCTTTGAACTTCAACGAACTTTTAAAAAAAAATTGGCCAAATTGGTCCAGGCGTTGTTGAGTTATGCGCTTACCAACACATTTTGCGATTCATTTTTATATTATAGATTAGCTTTAAAACACTAGCATTTTAATTGTTGTCTCTTTTTGTCTACAAAAATATTTGAGTGTGTAATTACAAAAATAATTTTCCACAAAACTATTAAAATTTTAATTCAACATAAACAACACATAATCAAAACCGTAAATATTTTAGAAAACACATAAAAGAATTATTGACGAACGTTTTGAACTGTTGGCCTATTTGATTAATTCTAACTAAATTCCAGAGTTGGAGATTGTTCATTTAATTTACTGTAATTGTTTTATTAATTTCGCTTGGTAAAAAACTTCCACATAATATGATTCTAAAAATACGTCTACGAAAACTTTTCAAACAATCATTTCACTAAAAATTTATTTTAATTAGATATTGTACTCTCATCATGAATGCCATTATTAAGAAATAATTCCTGTTTCAAAAATAAAATTTTATTAATATTCTTAACTTCTAACTATTTGTGTTTTTTAACATGATTCATAAATGGAGCTCTGAAGTATTAAGAACAGCTAAAATTACAAATGATACCATTAATTTATTCTTAACATGTAATTTTTTTTAAAAAAATTGGATACACATAAATCATTACCCAAAAAAGATTAACTAGAAAGTTTAAATTACGTAGGAAAATTAATAGCTTTACGGAAGATAAGACTATTCGTTAAAGCAATGAGTTTTTTTTTTTTTTTTTTTTAATTTTCAGCGTGATTTTTCACGATGAAAATCTACGAGCTGAGCGCATGTCCTGCGGGGACTGAAACCAATTCACGTCGACTCTAGGACCTGCCCGACGCTTGCCGCGACGGCACAGTACACTCGCAGCTGTTGGCAAGCCTGGCTCTCGAGAGGAACTGAACACTCTTTCATCCGCGCTAACCTCCTCCCCCCGCGAGGAGTTGACAGAAATCTGCAGGCTTCGAGGAGACGTGCTTCTTGCCTCGGCACGTGGGCGCGGGGGGCTGCGGGGGTGCAGCGGCTGTTGACGTCACTCGGAAAATGAAGAAAGCCCCTGGGCGGGGGGAAGGGGTCGGAGATTGAACGACAGCCGCCCGCAGAGAGGAAGTTGAATGGGACCATGGGGGGTGTGGAAGGGAGAGGGGGAGATGAAGTCTGCGGTGTAATTATAAAGTCGACAAAGTGGTTGATTGTCGGCGGGCGGACCCGCGCATTGTTGTGCAAAGTGCAGGGCCGCGGATTGATCGCGCGCGAGTGCTCCAGACAGTCAGCAGATGGCAGGCTGCGCCCGGCAGCAGTCAGCGGTCCTCCCCGGTGTGCAGAGCTGCCAACTACTCAACATGTCCGAGTTGGTCTGTATACGAAACACAATATAGAGACCGAAAAAATTCGCGGGTTGAATGACTTTCAGGATAGACTCCAATATCCTCTACACACTCGGGCAAATGCCAACTGTACATTGGCTGCTGACTTGTGAGTCGTCTCGACTGGGTGGCCTGTGATTCGACACTTCTATGAGTGAGGGTCTCTAATTGGCCCTCATTCCTCCAGATTAACAGTGAACCAATTGCAGAAGCCGCACTAAGGTATAATTATTTGCATTTTAGCATAACACGAATTGAACCCGTGAATATTTCAGGTCTCTAGACATTGTACATGTACCTGAAAGAAACTCACCCAATAACGAAACCCAGACCATGCTACAGTGTTTTAACTTTCAGCTAGTCACGGAATCTTTTCGCAAAAAGTGCATGACCATAACAATTAAGTGTCCATGTGTCGATTGTAACCTGCATTCTTGTCTAAACCACGTGTTTTTAGAATACGTTTTAGGCATGAAACACCCGGTAAAGAATTTTGAAAGCGCTCAAGGGTCTTTCAGTACACCCTTGTCTTCATTTATCCGTAATATGATTTTGTGGTTACCGCTCAGATCTCATGGTTGTCCTATGCACAGCGCGCAAGTCCACAGCCTTGCGCGTAGAGGCGATACCGCACCAGAAGCACCAGCGAGTGTGGCACCTAAATTCCCGCCTCTCTAACACTGATACACCCCTCACTAGGTGGTCCCCTTAATAGGATTGCGTTGCATGGAAGTAATTTCGTTTTGCGATATGAATGGAAATTCAAACTCGTTAACGATCATCAGCCTATTAAGGTAACCGCCTAGTCAGGGGTGTACATGAGTTAGTGAGGTGGAATAATAAGTGCGACGCTCACTGGTGCTTCTAGCGCGGTGTCGCCTCTAAGCGTAAGGCTCGCAGTTTTCTCTGTCGTGCATAGGGCAACTATGATATTTGAGCAGTAACTATAACATTATATGATGGTGAATTTAATCGAAGGTGTAATGCAATTCTCTTGAGGATTTTCCAGTACAGGGATTTTCATTTCTAAATATTATTCTGAAAACACATTTTTTTCAAGCCAGTTTCACCACACACTTTCAAAACAAAATACGGAAACACTACTAGTCATCCACCCTCAGCGTATTCTTAAATGATTTTCGTAAACACACACTAATAGGTTATGTTGAGCAGTATTCAAATCGAGTGGTTTTTTCTGAAGCTCTGCATACAGTTTGTGTGACCAGGTAGACAGGGGCCTTAAACTGTCCCCCACAATGCAACCACTGCACTGTAGCCAGAGTTGTTTGGGAAACATGGCGCAGACTATCTTCTTGTCAAGAAGCAGTATCCAGGTAGACAATACATCCACGGCATCGCCTGTATGTACTTCCCTCGCCTGCCTGGACGACGTTAAGGCTGTTTATCAAGGGAGCGAAGACTGTACCAGCACCGTACGAGTGTCATCAACTTGTAGGCTTGGCTTCAACAGCCATTTTGGGTTTGGCATTTCCATGGCATTATATTAATAAACTGCTATTTCTTCGGATCTTCCGCTGCACAAACACACAAGCATTGCAGTTTGTATTTCGTATCAAAAGTTTTACCAGACACGTGCCGTCCGAAATTGGTATAAAGACAGGTAAAATAAATTTATAATTAAATTTTTTGCCCGAATACTTTCATCTGGGTGAATCACGGGAATATCATTTCCTTGGGTTCTAAATCTGGGTAGCAGAGACTCGAGTGCTTTAATAACCCTGTGTTTTGGAATATTTATCTGTAAATCTCTGTAACTGGTGAGTACAGTCATACCGGCAACGAGGGACCTGAACTGAACTCGCGGATTCCAGACATTTGAGGCGAGTAAAGGACCTTGTCTCAGCCACAGTGATCAGTGGCGATAACATCCACAGCAAGGCCAACTCAGCAAGGCAATACTCGTCTTGTATTTACGAGTAGTAATACAAGTTAGCGCCCTTCTTTGAACTTTGAACTGAAAACATTGGTACCTGTTCGCGGTGAAAGATAACGTAACGTAAGATATGGTGGTTTTTTTTATGAAGGCTTGTGGTGAGCTCTGAGGTTGATTTAGTTTTGAAGACAGTCGGGCCCTTTACTGCGTTAAGTTTAATGACAAAAGTTCTGCAAATATTTTAGTTATTGTGAATTTCCCAACCAGGTGGTTTTATGTGTTACTCGAAGTTGATATTTGTTCACTGGTGTTTACGTTTTGTGGTATTCCCAGATCAGTAGCAGAGGAAAAACCAGATAAGTGTAACGAAGATGGAATTTTTTTTCTCAGAAATTTTAAAAGGAATTTTTAAACCCGATTTTAAAAATGATAATATTAATGAAAGCAGAAGGTGGCTTCGAGTGCCACTTGTTCAGTACGCCCCTGTCGTACTCCAAGTCCTTGTGAAAAGCAGAACGAACAAAAACAAGTCCAGATGGCGGGTGGAGCGGGCCTCAAGCACCGGTCTTCACGCGGGATAATGTCCCCTGCACAGTCGAGGCAGCACGGGGGGCGGATCTGTCACTCGCCACACCCTGTATAGCGCTCTCCCTCCTTCCCCCTCCAGTCTAGGTGCGCTCTTCGCTAGCCCGAGGCCGAACGAGCGCGAGGGTGCAGGAGAAGTGATGAAGAAGGGGAGGTAAGGGGGCTGAAACTCTCTCCAGGATTGATAAGTTTGCGACACCGCCTCTAAAGACTTATACGAAATCAATTTTTCCAGAATGGAAAAAGGGCGGGAGGGGGGGTGGTTGAAGTAAGGGGCTAGCTGTAGGGTGAGGGGTGACTTAAAACACTTGACTGACTCGAAAAATGGAGAGACCATAGAGTGGAAGAGATTTTTTTTTTCGACGACACTTTTTTTTTTCCTTTAAAGGAGTTCAGACAACTAGCGAGGGCTCCAATATTCCCATGTGCACCAGTGTGATGAAATTGCATAGTACACAAAAAACTAAGACATTTTTTTTGTTCTGTTATAATTACAAATAAAAGAATACAAATTCAACTTCTCGTAAAATAAACACAAATGATTTTTTAAAAAAATACTAGCATAACCCAGCAACGTTGTCCTGTCTGTGTATATTTATTTTAATTTCAAATAACTGTTAGTATTTAAAGTTTATTGACAGATAATTTGTCCAAAATAAGTTTAATTGCATGTGATATGAATGTAATTTGCCTACAATTAAAAGAATAATACTTATCCATATAGCACTTACATTTTATACTTGCTTACTAATGATTAATCAAAAACAAATTCACTATTTGTAATTATAAAACTTACTAACCAATTACAAACCACAGCCACAATAAGTATTTCTTTTTATTTCTTACTATGTGTTCCTAGAGTTATAGCAAAATATATATTAGTAGTATATAATATTTCCTCCTGCGCTTGGCTTCATGTCTGTGGTGCGTGAGGTGCCGACCACCATCTTGGATTGTGGCGTCATGTAGGAATCTTCAATGACCTTGACCACCTTTGACCTTGAACATAACCTTGACTTCTACCTTGACCTTAACCTTTATACTTTACCTTTGACCTCAGTTATCATATTGGATTCAGACATATTGTCATCAAGCGCCCCAATCCCCGAATTTTGCAATTTTCGTTACGGCCGCCGTATTGAATTCTAATAACATGCCCACATTTGGATCAGATATCAAAACTTTTTTTTTAGATTCTGACGACACAGCCGCCATCTTGTCGTCTGCTAGAGGTCACCATCTTAGATGTCGCGACCGATATCTTGTTTTTTTATGTTTTGCTGAAGACTGCCAACTTGGATTCCATCATCTTTGTTTTTGGCATCTGTTCCTAGAGAGTGCCAGTATCACTCTATGTAATGCACTTAAGGTCGAAGTTTCATTTTCTGCTAATGTTATTGTGGTCCTTATCGACATATTAAGTTTAATTTTTTTTATGCCAAATACTTTGGGAGCGCTATGATTCTAACAATGACCGCCTTGACCTCTGAGATGGAAAACATACGCATTTAATCGCACGGCCATCGAGACATCTATCAGACCGAGAATTAATTAAGATATATAAATGAATTATACACATATTCTGACTATTTTTTCATTTCAAGGAATAATAAATATCAACACCTGTTCGAGACAGTCACAACATATTTATTTTTTTCAATATATACTACCAGGAGTGCTAGTAAACACACATTACCTTCTAGAGAAATCTGTCGCCATTTTGTTTTCAGTAATAGATAAAAGGAGCGCTAGTGTCACTTAGTACACTTGCCGTCTGCCATATTGCGTTGCCATCATATTAGTTTAATTATTGCTCGCTAGAGTGCAAGAATAATTTATTACTGTGGCTTCCACCAATTTGTCTGTCATCGTGACAGCAAACTTGAAATAGTCTAATTATTAAGCTATAAATTTGGAAGAAAAAAATCGAAAATTCAGCAATTTATTTACTGACTGATTCAATCACATCGATTCGATACTTCACTTATACAAAAAAAATAGATAATTTAATTTAAATTACCAATAAAAGTGACAGGTACGAGAAATAAAAACACCACAAAACTACAATTAAAATGTGTTACATAATTTCTACTCTACTAATAACAATGAAATTACTAGCGTTTCTCGATACACAAAGTCTTCTTAGAGTTAGAAGCGAGTCCTTTGGATGTCTTGACATGTCTTTTCAGAACAATTCCACATTTCAGTTGATTGCTACATTTTTTAGACAGCACAGGGTTATCATTTTCGTTGAAAGGAATGTGATTAATTTCATGATGCCTTGAAAGTTTTATGCGTACAAATAAATACCTTGCCACAGAATATACAGTTTGATTCTGATGAATATTTAATCTGTCCATCACAATTAATTCCTGATGAGCCTTTTCAGGTTTCTGTAGCGTATAAACTGACTACAACACCTGTTGTACTGGTATTTAATGCGTTCAGAATTATTATTACAATTAATTGTGTATTACATAATCACAAATTTTTATGTTTTTGATTTTGTCACAGTATGTACAGTCGGGTAATGAACACCGTTAGTTGATGTTCCCATTATCGATGTCACTGTCACTGTGGTCATCGGGATCTGTGACGCCATAAGCTGTTCTGCATTCAAGTTCCCCGACGTTGATGAAAAAGTCGACATTACCGGTGTTGTAGGTGATAGGCCAGACTTGGCTGAAGAACCACCAATTGCTGATGGTACAGGTGTCATCGCGTTCTACGCTAAAGATATTAAGGACGACATCGAGGTGTTCAATTTTCAAGTACAATTAACACTGTTGAGTAACTGTCCTCACTCTTCCACAAACAAAGAAGAACTGTGAGTCTCACCCAAGGCAAGCTAGTTATACATTTATACGCAACAGTCATCTGACACTTTGTAACCAATCAAATTTGAGTTTGTATATTTACAATATTTGGACGGCGGTATCGTCGCATTGTGACGAACGTAACGACGCGCTCATTGGACAATTCCAGTTTTCATTACGTCTAGCATGCTGTGCTAGCATAAATTTCCTGTCACAGCATGTGCTAACAGGTTCTTGCTTGCACTTTACAGACCTAGTGCGGATATCATAATGTCGATGCAAGCCATCTAGTCGTGAAATTAGTTTATTGCATTTGATGCACCGAAACCGTATTCTTTGCTGTACATTATTTGGACACCGGTTTTTTTTCATACCAATGGGCATTTTATGGTTTAGTGAATAATGCATCACAGTATTTGCACTGGTGCGTTGAATGTCCGTTTTTCGTTGGAGTCTCTGGGGTTGCTGACGAAACTTCAGCTGATGGAACACCACAAGTCGATGCCGGTATCACATATTGCATCGATATCTCTTAGTTGGTGGCACCGATGGCATTATTCCTGACATCATTCCTGTCGAGACCTCTGCTTTTATTCTGCGGTGCTTCTGTTTATTCCTGAGAAATTGATCTCTGCTTGAGAAAATTTTTACTCGATGAGGCATGTAATTAAATTCAGAGTTACGTATAAATTTATTAATTCTTGTTAGCAAATCAGTACTAACGATATTAAAATCAGGTGGAATTAAACAAAAAAAGCAACCATTACTCAGTCAAATAATATTCTTTCAGTCAGTTGAGAAGCATTATCGTGCAAGACAAACTTCATTCTCCTTGATGACTAGCAAAGCCTTCCTTCTCTGACAACAGTGAGTGAGCATCCCATATCCCGCAAATAAAAAAATATATATTTTTACCTTAACCAACACGTGGCGGCATCTGTTGGAAGAATCGGGATTACTTGCAACAAGTTCTTTTGCTTCTGATAAATTAACTCTCGCAGCTGAATGGATTTGAAAGACAGAACCATCTACAACAGTAAGAGTACATGTTTTAATAATAATACAACTATTAAGATAAATGTTTAAAGGTTATTTTAAAAAATTTGTGATTAAATGGCAGCAGAGTCATATTACCTAATGAAATGCCACTGACCCAAAATATAGGCTAGGATACCGTCATAGTAATGTAATATTGATATTAAAAACGGGGTTTGATGAATCCATAAGGTTCTAAATTAATAATATATCGTTTCAAGTTTCATTTTCAGATTAATACAATTCCTGAACACGATATACAAAACTCTAGACCTCAATTGCAGATTAAAAAAATTAATTAGACACCGTTGAATACTTTAAGTAGCTTGAAGTCTCGTCATTTTGTGGTTTTGGCAAGGCATTAATATGATATCTTCAGTGCTACCATTCTTTCGGATGTCCCGTTGCGGCCGATCGTTAATAACGTTGGCAAAATCAACACTCTTTACCAGACCCCATCTGACTGTTCTGGAGCGCTGTGAAGTTGCTTGTTTGATCGCAGCTCCACTCGATGTGTAACCAAAACACGCAATGAATGGCAACATGAAGTTGACGCCATCACTGCCTGAATGAGTAACTGTCGCCGCTCCTCTTGGCTCCCCGACGCCATCTCCTTATCGACCGAGCGAAGCGGGGTCTCCATAAAATCTAGAGCGATCGACGTTTGTATGTATGTGTATGTGACTTTGTCCGACGATAACTGTCGAACCATTGATTAGATTTTCATAAAATTTGGGAGGTATCTAGGTGTCCAATCATTTAATTTCATCTATAAGGGCAAAAATGGTCTAGGGGTTTTTCATGTACTTAAAAAATACACGTGTAGCTTTGAAAAACCAATCCATTACTTTAATTTATTGCTTGCTTGGAATCCAAAGAGGAAAGTTTCCATAGAAAGGATGATTCTGCATGCCTCAAAGTGAACTAAAGAAAACAAGAAACAATTAAATTTAACCGAATTATAACTACTACTGTTAGAATATATTCTTTGCGATAACTTTTAAAAAATTTGCACGTGTATCTATGTTTCGTATTATTTAGTTGTTGGGTTGTCGGTTACATTGCAAATATAACTTAATAGTTACGGGGTTAAAATTTAAAAAAGTCACTGAAAACGGAACATCGCAAGATTTCAGTTCGGGGAGAACTACTAGTCATTTCATTGACGAGACTAATTACTGACTATGGAGGACTGCACATACTATCTGGTCATGGCTGCCTGTTCTCAACTTGTCTCTGAATGCCCACAAGATTTTTCCCTGTCAGGCCTAGTGTGCTGATCCACCCACACAGTTCTTCACTGACCCGGTCCTGGGTTACCCAACTTTCTCACGCCACAGTCAACTTACGGACGTGTGTTTCCTACTGGCGTCTGGCTTCACTGCAGCGAGGGTCGTTCGAAATGGAAATCCTGTTTCACCCTTAGGAACAACACTTAATGTTTAGAAACTCGTGGTTCTTACATTTCGGGGTGATGGAACGCAACTAGACAAGAAAAAGTCACCATATATGAACGTAACTTAAATCGGTGAATTTTTGGAGGGCACTTTCCAGCAATCGATACAAACGAGCAGTTCGCAGTAACCATTCTCATTTGTGCTCCGGATCTCTAACGAGATGCAGGCGACAAGAGAAGAATGACATGCATCACATGCTCGGGCTTGCCGACGGCAATGCAAAGGAAGCCAAAATATTCCACCCAGAACGTTTTCCAACAAGTCACATAGCTGACGCTAGACCCTTCCAGCTATTTAACAAACGTCTCTGCCGAATGTTTCTGTCATGTTTTTCGTCATTTCATAACAGAGCAGGTACCGCCCTCTAGCGCTTCACCGGTTGAATTTTGAGCACATATTTTTTGGTGATTATCTCCTTTACTAGTTGTGTTCTATTACTCCCTAACCACGAATTGTGAAACCTCCTCTATACTACTGTACAAATGAACGGTTTCCAAGCCAGTGGGATTCGATCCATAAAATAAAATATTTTGTTCTTACAAAACATATTTTATTCAAAAAACGAAGCTTTTTTGTATTCAATTATGTTTTAATTAATATAAGTATCATATATGTTACAGTGTTCTCCTTTTTGACTAGTAATATTTTGGTGGGAGGGGGGGGGGGGGGTTGAAACGAAACTTTGACCTTGCCAAGCCACATCATTAAAACTCAAATGGTTGGCAGAAAGAGAGAGATAGAGAGCCAGAATAGAGTAAACTAAGGCTGAGAGGGTGCCCCTTTTATAAATCTTTCTCATCATATGATGAATGGCAGGGATGAAGGAAAAGTGAGAATAAGGATAAAAGCTTGACATAAAGATCAGTAGACGTGTTTTTTTTTCTCCAGCGGTTAAAAATGTTGTTGAGCATTTTCGATTGCAAACTTTCATTTATTTTTAATTATGAATATATTTTTTAATCATGAACCAAACAATGTTAAAGAAAAACGTTTTGGACGAGCTTGGAGAATGGGGTGGGCAGAGAATGAGGTGATGATTGTAAGAAAATTTTTCTGACGAACGTTATAATGTAAATGCAATTGTCCTGACGAATGTAATTTTGTATATGCTTTGTATGCATCGCAAAGTTTGCGTGGTCTTGAAAGTAGAGTCCGAGAGCGACACATTGTTTCTAACTTATGATATCACACTATATATTAAACTGTGAAAGCTACTGCTAATTAGTAAACTATAATAAGAGATATAAATACTAAAACTCTTCTATTTTAAACCGGTTTCAAGCAGTTGTGTCATAATTTTTCAGTGAGAATCCACTGACAAGCAGTGTTTTAAACAGTTTTGTACTAACAGTTCACTGAAACATTATGTTTTGTAGTCTTCATGAAATTAATATTTTTTAATCATTCATAGCGACAAATATATATATATATATATATATATATATATATATATATATATATATCCTATCTCCACTTTCTTTAAGCAAACGTCCGTAATCAAGATCATGTTTTGTTGGTGGGTGAGTCATAGCTTACATCTCTCCAATTAAATTTTTGCAGACCTCAGATGATTAGATTTTATAGGAACTGTAAAATTGCATTAATTAGTTTAGTATCAGATCAGTTTCTTATAGCTAACTTGATGTTCAAAATCAGACATACTATAATTGTATTATAGTTTATTGGACACAATCTAGAAAATTCAAAAGCCCAAAATAAAGCTGCAACACAAAAAGAAATTTACGCAGTCTCTGGTGAACTTATCTGTTTACTTTGATTAATGTTTCCTGATCACATTCCTGACGACCAGCCATCGCTGCTGGAAAATAAAATCGACAAGTTTTAAATCTTCACACATCATGACTAAGATATAATACGAAAAGTGTGGTTTTGAAAAACGTAAATCAGTACAGAACCATTAACGCCATAGAACAACTTGGCTGCGCTGACTACACCTCTGAACTACGAATAGTGGAAAACTTCTTCAAACCAGTGAAATTTGACTGAGGATTTGTTAAAGCGTTTTCGCTGAACCAGTAGATTATAACAGCGGCTTTCGTCAGAGGTTTGTAAAGTACAAGTGACCACTTGACCAATTGGCACAATTGCCAGTCGTTATCGTTTCACTGAATCAGTTCAGGAGTTAAGGAGGCCGCAGAAGTCCACAGTGAGAGACTGCGCGACGAGAGGAGAGCGGTCGTCTCGATCTCCCAGCGTAGCTGCGCCGTCTCGCCATCAACAACCACTACAGGCACCCTCCCCCCCTGGCCACCCCCGCCGGCAACTCGATCAGGGGATGCGATCCACTCTGCCCCCCACCCCTCTCCGACCCCTAGCAGGCCATCGCTCCACCGCGGGAAATTGGATCGACAGCGACCAAGTTTTCGTATCATCGCCTGAACGTAGCTGCCCTCCCCTCGCGCCCTGCCAAAACATCACCCCTGCCGCTCGACTCCTAGCCAACACACATGCCGCCGCCACCCATCATGGCGCTCATCTACCCCTCGCTGTCACCCTCCCCCTCGCCAATCACTAAAACTTCGTTTTATTTTTTTCCCCTTCTGGAACGTGTGATGACGACCCGAGTTGTGCCGGCTTGTGAGTTTCATCCGTGCTTTCTAACTCTCTCTCTCTCTCTCTCTCTCTCTCTCTCTATCTATCTATCTCTGTCACTTCGTATATAGTTAAGGTTCATCGAGAGATGACAAATATTTTTTTTTGTTATGAACTTACTTTCTGCTATAGTAGTGATGAGAGGACATGCTGAAGTGTTTAAGCTAACTAAAATATAATTTCTAAAAATATATTTAATTAAATATTTTGGAATTCTATTTTTTGGCTAATCACACCAATTTGAAAAGTTTTCAATTTTTATAGGCCCGGTCTCAGGTTAGCCCGGTAGACATGCTATGCTAAACTGGAAGTATGGTATGTTATGCTGGAAATAAAATAAAAAAAGACACATTTGAAAGCCCAATCAAAACAGAAACCTCAAACAAAACAAGGATGCTGTATTACAAGAACTCAGTCTTAGTTAAAAATCAAATTTTGATAAATAAACATCCACATCTAAAATATAATTTATTTTTTCAATTTAATATGCAGGTAAAGCAAGCCATTATTTCATTTTGCCAGCTTCTCTCAGTTATTTGAGTATGAAGGCTATTCCGTTAACGTGCGAGTAGTTTCCTCCACTTATCGTTGCCATCAGTAGTCTCGGCGATCGGCCAATATGTTAGGATCATCCCATGACGTATAATTAATATTTTCTGCTATCGTCATCATTCTGGAATGTTTGCTATTAATAATTTTAAGATCACTATCGTCCCAGTGATCATTGTAAGCTTGATAACAATGATCTCTGGGACAATAGCAAGAGGTAGCACGTAATTGTTGTGTATGATATAAAGATATTATATATATATATATATATATATATATATATATATATATATATATATATATATATTTTTAATAGAAAAATTAAAGGGGGCATTAGTGAGGAAAATTTTTTAAGTCTAAGTATGTACGAATGTGTTTGGCGAACTCAACCTCTCACACAAAAAATAAATAAAAATAAAACGATAGTAATAGTATTATGTACCTCCGGGGGCAGTGGATTGTGGATCCGGATTTCGGATTTGTGACCTTCGACCCCTTATGTCACCACCGCTATCTTGGATTACATAACTTCTGGTCGCATCTTGGATTACATCACTTCCTGTCGCCATTTTGGATTACATCATTTTCTGTCACCATTTTGTTTTTGAAAACTTCCACAGTTTTGAAATCTAGAACTTTATAATATATTCGATTGCATCACCACTAATAATACTTGGGGGTTGAGGATTTGGAATTTGGATTTTCACATGACCATTATGCAATCGCCAGTTTGTTTTCTAGAATTTTCCGCCATGTTGAATTTAATTTTCGCATGCTCTCTCATACCATATTATTATTATGCAGTCATATTGTATTTCATCACAACTACGAGACATGTGGCTTCGGATTAAGGATTTTTTAAATGCTAAAACTTATATAGTCGCCATCTTAGATGATATAGTTTGTCTTTAACTTTTATTACTAAATGTATTATATATTTAATTCGTACATCATCATGTTATAGCGCACTATTATCGCAAGAGAGACTAGTGTCTAGGTCGAACTTTCCATTTAATGCTCATGATAGTATCGTCCTTAATGACATAATTTTAGGAAGAACTTTGAGTTAGGTAGCAAAGACGCTAACTAACTAGACTACCAGAATTTTATGTATAACAAATTATTACACTTCTGGTTTAATATTCGTTCCACTCACCATCTTTTGACTAGTTACCATTCTTAACTATACAATTTACTTAATTTCACAATATTTATAACTTTGACAAGTTTTAAGCATACTACTATAAACTAATACTTATTCTTTTCAAACAATTTTATATATAATGATTAACCTGGTTAATAAAACTACGAAATAACATACATGTTTGAATAATTACCATATTTATTAATAAAGTTATATATACATATGTACAAATTATTATTATATTCGAATTTTTTTCTTTTCTCTGCGAATCACATCTAGGAGATATACTTCTTCCCGAAGTCTCTGGAGTTCATGCAGCACTGCATTTATGTCTATGATCCATGCTTCTTGCATATCTATTCTTTCTGCCACACCTTCTCCCCGATAGACATATACTTCTTCAATAACATTTTGAATAGTTTGTCCCTCTTCGGCAACACTCTCCTCCTCTTATTCTTTTGTAGGTTCTTCTTGCTTGGAAGGCGATCCAAGCGTATATTCTCTCCGTGGCACCGGTGGAAGCACATATTCTTCGTCATCCGACCAATGACTTCTACATGTGTAAGATGCAATGGGTGATGAAGGCAGTTACTTCTCAACCAAAATTGAATCTATTTGCGTTGGCTGGTGACCCACGATTGATGATTTTTTTCCGTTTCAATGACTTCATCAAATACAGCATTCAATAATGACTCAGAACTGCTGCTCCATGTGTCCATGTTAACGTCAATGTATTCGAGGATCGTCTGTCTCTATTTATAAAGAGAAGATAATGCTCGTATCAGAAGTTAACATCTCTAGTGATAAGGCAAGTCAAGACCAGCAGCAGCTTGATTACTACTTATCTGTAATTTCAGATATTGGTATACACGAATCGTGGCGTTTGTCAAAACCAAGACAACGAACTAGAACATTATTTTCTTTATGTCTCAAAACTTTTTCCAATAGATATGTATGCGGGAACTTTGCAGACTGGATTTCTTTGGCATAAAATCCCCCTCGAATAGGATTTCCTTCCATATCTTCGAGGTATTACAGTTGCGGCTTATAATGACGAATCTTAATCACTTTATAAATTTCCATGCTCCAGTTTGGAGTGTATCCTTAAGCAAATCTCCTCTCTGCTTGGATATTCTGACATAGGATCCTACTCCTGCTTTTATTTTGCGAGTATCCAGTAGTTTCTCATTTTTAAATACTGTCTGAAGCAATGCATTTTACATCCACTGGTCTCAACTTCATAGTTCGATGCCTTGTGTGATTATACATATTCATAAGTCTAGGTAATATATTTATCCATTTATAATTTCCTTGAGACAAAAATTCGTGCCAGATAATTAATTTAAAATTTAGATTAAAACTTTCAATTATGCTAGCTTTGAGGTCGAGTAATGATTAATTTTATGTTTCTTCATAAGTGCACTGAAGGAAGAGTTGTAGAATTGTTTACCCAGGTCAGTTTGTAAGTTCTTAGATGATCCTCCATCTTGAAAAATGGTGCTCATTGCTTTTGTCACATCAGCAGCATTCTATGTTTTTACTGGTACTGCCCAAGCATACTTGCTATAGCAATCTATAAAATTTAACATATATTTTAATCCTTAATTTTCACGCGAATGTGGAAACATGTTGACGAAATATGCTTGGAATAAATATAATATGCCAAAAGCAGTTACTTTACTTCTTGGAGAGTAATGTCTAGCAGGTTAGTATAAGAAGTATAAGTAGTATCAGAAGCTATATCTGAGTGACTTATTGTATGTAGCCTGCTTCCTTCAGTTCTTCAATAATAAAACTTTTTTGTATGCGAATTATTTCCTGTTCTTTGAGAGGAAACTTTCAAGCGCAATCTGTCAAAAAGTTAATTTACATCATCCCAATAAACATAATCTACACCCCGACCACTTACGATTTTATTCTGTAGTTCTCTACCATTTGAAGCATTACCGCCAATATTCGGGAACAACGGTGAAATAATATCCAATTTAACATGGTTCTCGTCCTTATATGCTTTACTCGAGGAATCATTCTTCAAATGACCATTTGTGATTTTTAGTAAACATTTATACTACTTAAATGATTCTCGGGAATATGTGCCTGGTTCCAACTTGAATATCAATTAATAAAGACCAGGAACTGCTTGTACCACTTCATTATTAACCTGTACTTCATAATTAGGAAGGAAACCAACTTCCTTTACTCCCAAAAAACATTTTTTTATTTTCTTCCACACGCCATATGTTGTATCCTTCTTCTGAGATGAATCAGAAGACAAATAACCACGAACAGATGCGCTCCGAGTGTTAGCCCTTACCTTCTTAGGATTTAATGCAGATAGAGGAATATCATCATCGTCACTAGGTTTAACCAACTGTTTCTTCCCTTCAGTATCTCATTAGTAGGTTCCTCCTTTACATTTACGGGTATTGTCGCTGGTTTTATGTTTTATAGTCGTGAAATAATTGATGTAAAAGCTTCTTAACTAACCATATCATGCTCCAGTCATGCACACTTAGTTAACAGATAATTTGCACGCACACTTTGAACGATATGATGTAAGTCACTTCCGACTTCATCCATTATTATACTGAATGTAAAAACAAAAAAGGAAACTGTTTTTATATTCTTTCTGTGATGAGGTTCTTTTTTCAATACTTTCCCATCATCCAACAAAACGATTACAGGAGAAGGATCGTTCAGATGCGTATGAGAGATAACGCGCGCGTCATTTAGCGCGGCCCCAGGCAGGGAAGCCATTTCCCGGGTGGACTGGAAGTGCTGACAAGGACTGAGGGAGATTGGACCTGTTTGGACATGTTTCTAGATAGAGCAGTGCTGCTACCAGTAGTAAGTGGGAGTTAGTCAATGTAGTGTGTCTTGCATGCAGTGAACTTAGTCTCGCAGACATTCACTCACCGTGAGATATACGATCTCCTCATGGAAAAAAAGACATATTTGGAACCTTTGGTACTTACATGTGTGTGAACATGTCGAAAACCAACTGGGCTTGTGCGATGAGAATGAAGTTGTCAGGCGTTCCGTCACGAGAATATGTTCGTGTGTTAGACAAAAATGTAAACAACACTGCAGAAACGAAGAACAATTTAATACTGCTTGCAATTGATGATTAGAAGGGCTATACCTATAACACTGGGGTAAAGTTCGTTTGTAGTGTGTAGCGTTGAGACTAAAAACCTTTCTCGAAGATAGTCTGGTCGTAAGCTGACCCGTAGAAGTTGCTCTTGCAGTCCGCATACACTACATCATCAACATTTTTTTTGTTGACTGCTTGAATCTGTCACGTACAACACACGTAAACGTATACTCAAGAAAGTATAGAACTACATGCCAGTAGTATGTAAATGACGGGCCGAGGACAGGCTTCAGGCTGTGGTGCCTGTGGTGCCGACCGCCATCTTGGATTTGTGACGTCACGGCGGCAAAAATTCCTCAAAATTCCTCAAAATTTCCCGTTTTAAGAAAAAAATTCCCGTTTTCGAGGGAAAAATTCCCGTTTCGAGGGAAAATTTCCCGTTTTATTCCTCAAAAATCCCAGCGGCTAGAAATGTCCTGATAGAGGCTTAAGCATCCTTAACTCAAGCCTCAGTTAAGCCTCTATCAGGATGTGACCTTGACCTTTGACCTTGACCCCGATGGACATCTTGGATCCACCATCTTGGATGACGTCATTTCGTTTTCTCGAACATTCCGGCATTGTGTTATCCGCCATTTTTGAATTATGACGTCATCGTTGCAATTTCCGTTACGGCCGCCATCTTTAAATTTATTATCCGATTTTAATGAAAAAAAAATTAAAATTATAAAAAATTAAATAATAAAATTTTTAATAAAATATTTAAAAAACAAACATTTACGACACGGAGCTCGGAGTCCTCGGTTCAAACCCGACGAGTGCAAAAAAATAAAAATGGCAACCGATCCTTCCCCCGCGGTGGCTGCAGGCATACTGACTCCCACCACGTTTTTTTCAAAGCATATATATCGTCAGGTAGTATGACGTCATGTCCGCCATCTTGTCTTCGATGCTGGAAGTCATCATCATTGTATCGTCGGCTAGAGTGCGCTGACGCCATGTTATTTTAACTCTTACCCGCTAGAGTGCAATAATCAATTATTGCTGTGACACTCGCCATCTTGACATTCGGCCGCCATCTTGAAAATCCGTAATTATTTAGCTAGAAATTCGGGAAAAGTTCCAAAATTCATTAAATAAATCACTCATTAACTTACATATTGATTCGATGGATTCCCGTCTTTGGTTCGATACCCGATCAATGCAATAATGTTTGATTTTATGTAAAAAATAATCATTTCAATATACCATGTTCAACATTCGTAAAGAGTCTCTAAATCCTCTACGACCATCATCCTATCAGACATCAAGACCAACATATTGGTAATTCGTAATTGTAATGCTAGAGATTCGGGAAAAAATTCAAAATTCATTAAATAAATTGACAATAAATATACTGATTGATTAGATCGACTAAGATCCTTGGTTCGATCCCTGGCCGATACAAAACAACATTAATATTTTAAAAAAGTACCACTAAAGTGTAAGGTTTGAGAAAATAAAAAACACCGCAAGTTCTTTTACAAACATAATATTTATTACATAATTTCTATTTTACTACAGGATCACCTGCGAAGGTTAGCAATCTTACAAACATTTAGGTCCGCATTGACGTGAAATGACTAATTCTTAGCTCCAATCGGTTTATACAAGACAGAGTCCAACCAGATCCTTTACAGACATAGTCCTCCTCTTCTTGACAGAGTTTCTGGATACCTTGTTTAACAGTTTGCTTGACATCGTCAGAACTGTAAATTACTGCAGCCGATGTCTTGAATGCACACTTCTTCACTTTGTCATCGAATGGATAAGGCTTTCCATATATACAGTCCAACCACAAGTTATATTTCAAAGGTCCGTTTGTTGCTACGTCATCAGTAAGCTGATTGATTATGTCCTGTCTGATATCATCAAGAAAATTACAAATGTCCTTCGACTCACTTAACGTACTTGGATAATAGTAGTCTTTCAATGTTCCACGAAATGCAGACTGCGCCAAGTAGAAGCCATTATCGTTCACTTGTAATGCTCCGATCACAGTCTTAGGTTTATTTTCATGTTCAGATGCCACAGTAATCGGTTGCTGCACATCGGTTTTTTTACTTGTACGCTCACGAGTCACCAATCTAAACTCAGGAGTCGTAATTGCTGCAGGTAGTTCTGCAGTAGGCGCACGGACTTCACCTTTACAGTTTATCACATGTCGGCGCAAATTATCAATTCGGGTAAACCATTTATGACACTCGTCACAGCGAAACTTCATGCGAGAAGGATTCTTCGTACATTTACTCCTCTCATGTCTCCGTACATCATGTGCAAATGCAAACGTCATGTCGCAGTAGCCACAAGGATGCCTAGTTGAAGACAAACCCGAACCAGATGTCGCTGTTACTGCAACTGTACCATTTCCAGACATACTCTTATGCACATCAATGCATCGTTGTTGTATAGAAACCTTTACTTTCTGCCGCACTGCAGGACCTTTACATGTCTCCAAGTGATGCTGCAAATTAACATTTCTTGTAAATTGCTTGCGACACTTAATACAACCAAACATTTTACGATAAGGGTTCTTGGCACATTCTCTCTTCTCGTGTCGACGAGCATTACTGACGTTTGAGAAAATCTTGTCACAGTAACGACATCGATGTTCGTTAGTTGTTGACGATTCGCCATCCATTGAAGTCTCCATCGAGGGCGAAACAGCGTTCGTCGAGGGTTCCTGTACAGCCAGCCCTACCGGCATTAAAGTCTCTTCTTTTGGTGGTATCATGTCTGTTGAAATCTCCTCCAGTGTTGTCGTCGTCGTTGCCAACGGGATCTGCACCTTCTCCGTCGTAGCTGTCGTCAAGGTTCCCGTAGTCGACGGTACAACCTCCGAGTTCAACGTTAAAGTCGGTAAAGATGCCATCGAGTTCGCAAGAACAGGTAATTACGCGATTTATGCACCAGAAGAAACAAACTAGGTGATCCTTACACCGCCGACGTCAGTAACAAACTGAGCGTCCTGCTGTCTAGGACTCGCTTATATACATGCACCGTATGGAATAATACACTAGTCAAATCAAGAACCATGTACAATAATACTAGAGTCAAATCTACAAATTAAAAAAGAGAATCATTTGATCGAAAAAAAAAAAATTCGATTTCTCCAATATACACCAGGCTCCAAGAGCTACAATTCACGTCATCAGATCCATCTACATTTTGCTCCTATGCTTCAATTGACCATTAGCTGCAAGTGCTCCAACAGCTCCATCAGCTCCAACACGTAATGTACGCAATGTACGCGCAATACATGCAATTTACACGCAATAAATGTAATGATTACACAGTACACACAGGAAACGGAATGTACACACAGTACACACAGGAAACTAAACGGACACACAGTACACACACAGGAAACGGAACGTACACACAGTACACACAGGAAACTGAACGTACACACAGTACACACAGGAAACGGAACGTACACACAGTACACACAGGAAACTAAACGTACACACAGTACACACAGGAAACTAAACGTACACACACAGTACACACAGGAAACTAAACGTACACACAGTACACACAGGAAACGGAACGTACACACAGTACACACAGGAAACTGAACGTACACACAGTACACACAGGAAACGGAACGTACACACAGTACACACAGGAAACTGAACGTACACACAGTACACACAAGAAACGGAACGTACACACAGTACACACAGGAAACGGAACGTACACACAGTACACACATGAAACGTAATGATCACACATACAGTAGCGGAAACACACACAGGCTTAGTTGGAAATCAGAATACAAGAAATAAAAACATTAAATTTTTACTTTCAATATTTTATTACTTCTCAACATTACACAAATACAAGTAAAAGAAGCCATTATTGTATGTAGCCAGCTTTCCTCAGTTCTTTGAGTATGAAGGATATTTCTTTGATGCACGGATAGTTTCCTGCACAAAGCGAGCCATGTAGAAGTCTTAGCCGGTCAACCAATATGTTTGGATCTTTCCATGATGTGTAATCAATCTCTTCTACCACCATCTTACTTGCTTGTTTATTATAAATACTTTTAATATCACAATCGTCCCAGTGATCATAATAAGCATTATCAGATTTATTTATTATAACACGACGTTTCCATCGTTTCGGTCTCAGAACATCACCACATTCTTCGATCTTGTCAGCTCTAGGTGCTTCATCACAGTCTATGCCTTTGTCAACAGCCTCAGAGTCACTGTAACAATCACTGTAGAAGACATCCTCTTCACCCAGATTACCGTATGAATTCGCTATCGATGATGTCGAAGTGTCTTCATCGTCTTCATGCTTCCTTTTTAGGAGTCCATCATTTTTACAAAGAATGGAGGATCTACTGAATATATAGGCTTGAATGCATTCTCACTTTTCACGGTGTTGATACTTCCATTAGTTTCAGTCTTCCCGAAGCCATTAGCATCCTTCAATTTATGTTCTTCCTCACGATCGGGTGAGCTAATACCATCACGCTCAGGACAAGGAAAATTATTGTCATAATGCAGATCACTCTTCTTTAGTCTAGTGGATCCATCAGTGTCCTCTATGCCGTAACTAGTCTTGACTTTACATGTTCTACCATGTCTTTTTAAGCTGTCAATTCGTGTTAACAACCTGCTACAACTATTACAGCTTAACATGTTGCGTAGTGGGTTTCTAGCACAATCATTCTTCTCATGACGTCTAGCATTCCTTCTCATGACAAAATCTTTGCCACAGTATCTACAGCGGCTTCCTTCCGATTCAGCTATAGATAACAAACCACGATCCATGGTAGCTTCTGTGACTAATGTTAGATACAAACTGTCAGTTTTCTCCAATTGGAACCATTTCTTAAATAGAGTTTTTGAAATATTTCATCAGTGAGAGTTAAGTTATCTAATGCAAAGCAAATTGATGCAAGTAGTTCCGGCTGTCGTTAACAGATGGCGCCACGTGTTGCTTGCAGGTAAATAATATATATTTCATTAATGTGGGATGCGGAACGCTCACTATCGATCGCAAAGGGAGGTTAGCTTCGATAGTATCCAAGGAGAAAAAAAGTTCGTCCTTCCTGCTAGTGCTTCTCAGATTTCTCACGGTCCGCCATCTTGGACTACGACGTCACGGCGGCCATCTTGGATGGGTGTGACCTTGACCTTTGACCGAAACCGCAGGAATGATCACAAGCACACGGATTAACCATCAAAATATTGATAAGAATAATCAGGAGCACACGGAGAAAACCATCATAATATTGGCAAGAATAATCAGGAGCACACGGAGAAAACCGCCACAAGTTTTCTTTGATATCATTAAAATTCCAAAAAAAAATTTCAAAAAAATTAAATTTAAAAAACGAAAAAAAATTCAAACATTCTGCTAGCTTGTGAACTTCTCATTGTTGAGCAAAGATAGAGTTCTAGTACAAGCCAGAATGTTTGAATTTTTTTTCGTTTTTTAAATTTAATTTTTTTGAAATTTTTTTTTGGAATTTTAATGATATCAAAGAAAACTTGTGGCGGTTTTCTCCGTGTGCTCCTGATTATTCTTGCCAATATTATGATGGTTTTCTCCGTGTGCTCCTGATTATTCTTATCAATATTTTGATGGTTAATCCGTGTGCTTGTGATCATTCCTGCGGTTTCGGTCAAAGGTCAAGGTCACACCCATCCAAGATGGCCGCCGTGACGTCGTAGTCCAAGATGGCGGACCGTGAGAAATCTGAGAAGCACTAGCAGGAAGGACGAACTTTTTTTCTCCTTGGATACTATCGAAGCTAACCTCCCTTTGCGATCGATAGTGAGCGTTCCGCATCCCACATTAATGAAATATATATTATTTACCTGCAAGCAACACGTGGCGCCATCTGTTTACGACAGCCGGAACTACTTGCATCAATTTGCTTTGCATTAGATAACTTAACTCTCACTGATGAAATATTTCAAAAACTCTATTTAAGAAATGGTTCCAATTGGAGAAAACTGACAGTTTGTATCTAACATTAGTCACAGAAGCTACCATGGATCGTGGTTTGTTATCTATAGCTGAATCGGAAGGAAGCCGCTGTAGATACTGTGGCAAAGATTTTGTCATGAGAAGGAATGCTAGACGTCATGAGAAGAATGATTGTGCTAGAAACCCACTACGCAACATGTTAAGCTGTAATCGTTGTAGCAGGTTGTTAACACGAATTGACAGCTTAAAAAGACATGGTAGAACATGTAAAGTCAAGACTAGTTACGGCATAGAGGACACTGATGGATCCACTAGACTAAAGAAGAGTGATCTGCATTATGACAATAATTTTCCTTGTCCTGAGCGTGATGGTATTAGCTCACCCGATCGTGAGGAAGAACATAAATTGAAGGATGCTAATGGCTTCGGGAAGACTTAAACTAATGGAAGTATCAACACCGTGAAAAGTGAGAATGCATTCAAGCCTATATATTCAGTAGATCCTCCATTCTTTGTAAAAATGATGGACTCCTAAAAAGGAAGCATGAAGACGATGAAGACACTTCGACATCATCGATAGCGAATTCATACGGTAATCTGGGTGAAGAGGATGTCTTCTACAGTGATTGTTACAGTGACTCTGAGGCTGTTGACAAAGGCATAGACTGTGATGAAGCACCTAGAGCTGACAAGATCGAAGAATGTGGTGATGTTCTGAGACCGAAACGATGGAAACGTCGTGTTATAATAAATAAATCTGATAATGCTTATTATGATCACTGGGACGATTGTGATATTAAAAGTATTTATAATAAACAAGCAAGTAAGATGGTGGTAGAAGAGATTGATTACACATCATGGAAAGATCCAAACATATTGGTTGACCGGCTAAGACTTCTACATGGCTCGCTTTGTGCAGGAAACTATCCGTGCATCAAAGAAATATCCTTCATACTCAAAGAACTGAGGAAAGCTGGCTACATACAATAATGGCTTCTTTTACTTGTATTTGTGTAATGTTGAGAAGTAATAAAATATTGAAAGTAAAAATTTAATGTTTTTATTTCTTGTATTCTGATTTCCAACTAAGCCTGTGTGTGTTTCCGCTACTGTATGTGTGATCATTACGTTTCATGTGTGTACTGTGTGTACGTTCCGTTTCCTGTGTGTACTGTGTGTACGTTCCGTTTCTTGTGTGTACTGTGTGTACGTTCAGTTTCCTGTGTGTACTGTGTGTACGTTCCGTTTCCTGTGTGTACTGTGTGTACGTTCAGTTTCCTGTGTGTACTGTGTGTACGTTCCGTTTCCTGTGTGTACTGTGTGTACGTTTAGTTTCCTGTGTGTACTGTGTGTACATTCCGTTTCCTGTGTGTACTGTGTAATCATTACATTTATTGCGTGTAAATTGCATGTATTGCGCGTACATTGCGTACATTACGTGTTGGAGCTGATGGAGCTGTTGGAGCACTTGCAGCTAATGGTCAATTGAAGCATAGGAGCAAAATGTAGATGGATCTGATGACGTGAATTGTAGCTCTTGGAGCCTGGTGTATATTGGAGAAATCGAATTTTTTTTTTTTTCGATCAAATGATTCTCTTTTTTAATTTGTAGATTTGACTCTAGTATTATTGTACATGGTTCTTGATTTGACTAGTGTATTATTCCATACGGTGCATGTATATAAGCGAGTCCTAGACAGCAGGACGCTCAGTTTGTTACTGACGTCGGCGGTGTAAGGATCACCTAGTTTGTTTCTTCTGGTGCATAAATCGCGTAATTACCTGTTCTTGCGAACTCGATGGCATCTTTACCGACTTTAACGTTGAACTCGGAGGTTGTACCGTCGACTACGGGAACCTTGACGACAGCTACGACGGAGAAGGTGCAGATCCCGTTGGCAACGACGACGACAACACTGGAGGAGATTTCAACAGACATGATACCACCAAAAGAAGAGACTTTAATGCCGGTAGGGCTGGCTGTACAGGAACCCTCGACGAACGCTGTTTCGCCCTCGATGGAGACTTCAATGGATGGCGAATCGTCAACAACTAACGAACATCGATGTCGTTACTGTGACAAGATTTTCTCAAACGTCAGTAATGCTCGTCGACACGAGAAGAGAGAATGTGCCAAGAACCCTTATCGTAAAATGTTTGGTTGTATTAAGTGTCGCAAGCAATTTACAAGAAATGTTAATTTGCAGCATCACTTGGAGACATGTAAAGGTCCTGCAGTGCGGCAGAAAGTAAAGGTTTCTATACAACAACGATGCATTGATGTGCATAAGAGTATGTCTGGAAATGGTACAGTTGCAGTAACAGCGACATCTGGTTCGGGTTTGTCTTCAACTAGGCATCCTTGTGGCTACTGCGACATGACGTTTGCATTTGCACATGATGTACGGAGACATGAGAGGAGTAAATGTACGAAGAATCCTTCTCGCATGAAGTTTCGCTGTGACGAGTGTCATAAATGGTTTACCCGAATTGATAATTTGCGCCGACATGTGATAAACTGTAAAGGTGAAGTCCGTGCGCCTACTGCAGAACTACCTGCAGCAATTACGACTCCTGAGTTTAGATTGGTGACTCGTGAGCGTACAAGTAAAAAAACCGATGTGCAGCAACCGATTACTGTGGCATCTGAACATGAAAATAAACCTAAGACTGTGATCGGAGCATTACAAGTGAACGATAATGGCTTCTACTTGGCGCAGTCTGCATTTCGTGGAACATTGAAAGACTACTATTATCCAAGTACGTTAAGTGAGTCGAAGGACATTTGTAATTTTCTTGATGATATCAGACAGGACATAATCAATCAGCTTACTGATGACGTAGCAACAAACGGACCTTTGAAATATAACTTGTGGTTGGACTGTATATATGGAAAGCCTTATCCATTCGATGACAAAGTGAAGAAGTGTGCATTCAAGACATCGGCTGCAGTAATTTACAGTTCTGACGATGTCAAGCAAACTGTTAAACAAGGTATCCAGAAACTCTGTCAAGAAGAGGAGGACTATGTCTGTAAAGGATCTGGTTGGACTCTGTCTTGTATAAACCGATTGGAGCTAAGAATTAGTCATTTCACGTCAATGCGGACCTAAATGTTTGTAAGATTGCTAACCTTCGCAGGTGATCCTGTAGTAAAATAGAAATTATGTAATAAATATTATGTTTGTAAAAGAACTTGCGGTGTTTTTTATTTTCTCAAACCTTACACTTTAGTGGTACTTTTTTAAAATATTAATGTTGTTTTGTATCGGCCAGGGATCGAACCAAGGATCTTAGTCGATCTAATCAATCAGTATATTTATTGTCAATTTATTTAATGAATTTTGAATTTTTTCCCGAATCTCTAGCATTACAATTACGAATTACCAATATGTTGGTCTTGATGTCTGATAGGATGATGGTCGTAGAGGATTTAGAGACTCTTTACGAATGTTGAACATGGTATATTGAAATGATTATTTTTTACATAAAATCAAACATTATTGCATTGATCGGGTATCGAACCAAAGACGGGAATCCATCGAATCAATATGTAAGTTAATGAGTGATTTATTTAATGAATTTTGGAACTTTTCCCGAATTTCTAGCTAAATAATTACGGATTTTCAAGATGGCGGCCGAATGTCAAGATGGCGAGTGTCACAGCAATAATTGATTATTGCACTCTAGCGGGTAAGAGTTAAACTAACATGGCGTCAGCGCACTCTAGCCAACGATACAATGATGATGGCTTCCAGCATCGAAGACAAGATGGCGGACATGACGTCATACTACCTGACGATATATATGCTTTGAAAAAAACGTGGTGGGAGTCAGTATGCCTGCAGCCACCGCGGGGGAAGGATCGGTTGCCATTTTTATTTTTTTGCACTCGTCGGGTTTGAACCGAGGACTCCGAGCTCCGTGTCGTAAATGTTTGTTTTTTAAATATTTTATTAAAAATTTTATTATTTAATTTTTTATAATTTTAATTTTTTTTTCATTAAAATCGGATAATAAATTTAAAGATGGCGGCCGTAACGGAAATTGCAACGATGACGTCATAATTCAAAAATGGCGGATAACACAATGCCGGAATGTTCGAGAAAACGAAATGACGTCATCCAAGATGGTGGATCCAAGATGTCCATCGGGGTCAAGGTCAAAGGTCAAGGTCACATCCTGATAGAGGCTTAACTGAGGCTTGAGTTAAGGATGCTTAAGCCTCTATCAGGACATTTCTAGCCGCTGGGATTTTTGAGGAATAAAACGGGAAATTTTCCCGCGAAACGGGAATTTTTCCCTCGAAACGGGAATTTTTCCCTCGAAAACGGGAAATTTTTTCTTAAAACGGGAAATTTTGAGTCATTTTGAGTCATTTTTGAGGAATTTTGAGGAATTTTTGCCGCCGTGACGTCACAAATCCAAGATGGCGGTCGGCACCACAGGCACCACAGCCTGAAGCCTGTCCTCGGCCCGTCATTTACATACTACTCATGCCATTCAATCACGCTTGAAAAGTTACATAGTATGCAATAAATGTGCAATATCGCATCTATGTGAGTAAAACTAGTGCTAAGCATTTTTCCACTTACCAATACGTCGATGCATTACATAAGATGAAAAAATTATATCTGCTGTAATGCTTCATATTATTATTATTTTATTTTTTAAAGAATCTTAAAAAAATATTGTAAATTAAATTATAATCAAATGTTTTTTTAAGTGTTTAAAAATTTTTCTAATGCTAGTTTCAAGTGAGTGCAGCTGGCACAAAATAACGGTCGATGAAGAAAACCAAATAATGAGTAATGAGAGAGCAGAGAGTTTTCAAACGACATGCTCTAACAGAAAGTTATAGCTTTACATGTTCGGGTTAAATGAGGGATATTAGCATTCCGAATATAAGGAGCTGTCACTGCAGAAAAAGTTGAGGTCGGTGAGATTCAATTACCAAAATAATGTAGAAACAGGGACGAGAGAAAAATAATAACAACAACCAGAAGGCTTCCTAGCCTATTTTATTGAAAACAAATTCACACTATGGCTATATTACGAGAGATCTGCAAGATCTTATGTCCGTCTACAAGATACAATGATTGCATTTAGATAATCATATTCCTGATTTAAACCATCATTTCTTATTGAATTAATTAAGTTGTAATTTTTATAGGTACTCACAAAAAGATATAAAGTACAAAAGTTCCTTTTCTAAGTTGTGGAAGGGCGATAATCTGAAATTAATTTTAGTTTTGAGAGTATATCAGTGAGCATGTGTCACTGTAGTAAAAAGTAAAAACACTACAAAGATTTTACTATGTTAAGAAAATAACAATCTGAAGTGGAACCATTGCATAGATTCTACAGTTGATAAAATTCACAAAAAGGAAAGACACAAACATTCATTTAGATAGGAGGTGGCCACGTCCACATGATTACGTGATAAGTGTGGGAAGCAATTTATTTCTTCATCTTATTGTTGCGCCATAGTGGTAAGATGCCCAGAACATTGGCTGAAGTGTAGTGTTTGCATTTCAGAAATAGTTTGAATGACCTTTTTTTTTATGAAAGCCACTGTTTTTTTACGACAGAGATTCTAATTCATACCTACTATCATCTGGAGTTATCAAGAATCTTTTCTGGAATGTTTTGGGTGGAACAATATGTTGATGGCGATGTCAAATGTAGCTTCAACTACGTCACTACATGCCGTCTCCTTATAATTCCTAACTTCAATTGATTTAGACCATTTTAGGTTATCTGAATGTTTACAGTATTGCATAGTGAAGAAACTTTCATTGAATGTAACGGGAGAGGATGTGTCGTAGTCGGTGGCATGTAACTCAGCTCGAACTGAACAGTTTGAAAAGAGGAACCAATGGTCTACGCATCCTTCTCCGCTTTTTTTTTATTTTGCTTGACGTCTAATAAATCGATAAACGCCGGCTGCACGCACGAAAAATTGTCCCGTTACGCACATTTTTCCGTTACGCTGTGTCCCGTTACGCTCATTTTACGCTTGCACCGCATCTATCTCTCTTCCACTCGACTGTTTATAAAGTGAAGTGAAAAGTTAATGTGGTTTTCATTGCTTGTTACAACAACAATTTCAGCAATAAAGGTTCATTATTCTTGCATTTAAAAAATCTGATTACTAGTATAATTTCAAGTATTTATTCTTTTATTATTGAAATAAAAATGATTCAATTTTATTCATAAAAGTATGCAATCATTTCATTGATGTTTTGTTATGACGTTGTCACGTTAAACTATCGTCCGTAAACCGACTTTACAGACAAGCGATTTTGTTTTTTTCAAGACCTATTGTAAGCATCTTCGTGTGGTTGTGGGCGCTCGTGTGATTCTTCTGAAGCGACAGTCGGGGAGCGGACTGCAGGATGGACACAGCCAGTTACGGTCGGAGGCGGTGGCCCGAAGGCGCGCGCGGACACTCGACCTGGCCGCTGTGTCCACCGTCTGTCGCAATGTTTGAAACCAATCAGGAACGAGCAAACAGGAGGTCCCGTCCCTCGCGGGCCAAGAGCGAGCCAACCGCCGGTGGACCCACTCGCGAGGCAAGACTTCGAGCACGTGGCTTGGAGCCTTGCTCGGAGAGATGGAGTTTCGGGCTCCGTGCGCCAGTCCTGCCCCCGAAGGTGAAGTGGATGAAGAGATAAAAAAAAAAAAAAAAAAAAAAGTCGTGGCTGTAAAAATTACCACGATTGTAACTTTTCGTACCCAAACAAATTAAAGCTAATAATTATTTTTAGCAATTTTTCTAAATGATAACATTTGTATAAATATGTTGGGTCTTAATGATCTAAATTTATAAATATAATATTTTTTTCCTATATAGCTTTAATTTTAAATGTTAAAATGTAGTAACTATTATTTTTTATTATATATGATAACTCCCAAATACTTAGTTCTGAATGTATTATATTTGCATTAATAACATAGGTAAAAAAAGTAGCTTAAAGAAAATATGTATTAATATTTCCCGCCTACCCACAACTTCCACACATTCCAACCAACACAAATTACAAAACTTCTCTCAAGATACAGATCTAGCACAAGCCAGATTTTGTTTGGTCATTTTTATTTTTTTTATTTTTTTTTCATCGGTATATATATATATATATATATATATATATAGCATCAATATATTCAAATAAAGTTTTACAATAAGTCATTTACTAGTACAAATTAAGGATATCTTATTTTCTAACTTTTATAGACCTTTGCCGGATTCATTCTCGCAGGCATTCGTACTGTTACACATTTATTATTCCAAAAATTTAGTTGAACCCGATGACTAATTATGGTTATCATTTCTTATTACTGTTCGCTGGCGCCATTTTCTCTATTATATACATATGGTCGATCATAGTTGCACGCAAGAGCCACTGCTGTCGAATAATCGGCTCGTGATCCAACAGGTTTAAGGGTAGCAGATGAATTTAGAGATGGACTGAAAAGTCGGGGGCAACCCGAGCTCTTCTACCCGACTGGAACCAAATGAAAAGACGCCTCAACGGTTAAAAAAAAATCCGAAATAGGGATTGCCAAACCAACGGGCAAAAATTTAGTCCATTAAACTATACGCGAAAGCAGAAGAATGGTTAAATATAACTCCATCTGAACACAAAAAAAACTTCCGGAAGCGATGTACGAGCCATCTCAAATATTAACAATGAAATATAACACTATATAGTTAATATAAGTATAAATTTGGGGAACACTACCGGGTTCAGTGGGATTACATCCCCTTTACTGAGTCATAGGTACAATCACCAAGCTCCTAAGCCGCAAAAGAATTCACGGAGTAGATTTGCGAGACAGGAACCGAACGCGGCGAAGACACGAATGTCAAATGGATTGCTCCCCCTTTTATTTGTTAACCCAGCCCTTTTAGACGTTAGGCCCTGCCGGCCTGGGGCCCCATGGGCGTGGATACAGATACGCGGTATACGCGAAACAGGAGAGGTGTTTGAGATCCAGCTATGTCCAGAGGCTGAGGCTACCCATCCCAGCATAGACACAACCTTCACCCCCTGCCTCTCTCAGCTAACCAGACTAGTGGCTGCATTCCAAGCTCTAAAGATGCTGCATAGCTGGCGCCTACCCCGTTCTCCCACATCTCACTGGGACCCCTCAATCACACAGTGAACCTGTGGTCCGGTGGAGGCCTATCCAACCTCTACTAGCTGTCCAGGCTGGTAACCAGAGCTGTGTCATCGCTCACAACGTCGACCCCGCATCGGGCTAGAGAACCCTTGGAGCCTGCTCCAAGCGACAAGAGCCACCAATACCAAGTACGAGGCCTACCCAACAAGAATCCAAGGCCTTAGAAGAAACCTCAGCGGGACAACATTCAAACAAGATGGATCCTTCCCGTACTACTACCAACTTGGCGTCGACTCGGCAGACCATTCGCCGGCAGCTAAACAAACCGTCAGTGTTCAGAGTTACTCCACTGGATGTCCTCGTCTCCTCGGATTACTCTCCGACCCGCCGTACCTCGGCCCGGCGGATTTACAGCCGATTAAGGTCGGGAAGTGCCTGAACTCATCCGGCGACAATCGCAGAAAGCCCCAGGCTAGAAATGGTAACCACAGTGCGTATGCAGGAGGGCCTCAAGGTTGCCTCGGTACCCCCCCCCCCCCTCCGACCATAGAACCTGGTGATCAAGTCACACCAAGTCGAGTGGTTTACAGCTCATTTTTAAGCCCGGGTGCACGCAACACCGCAGCGCCATACTCAGTCATTCCATTACCATAGGCCTAATCCATTCACTATGGGGCCCTTGGGGGCCGATGCACCGACCGGAGCTCGGCAGTCGGACCCCCCAGAAAGAATTCTATCTCATCTGCTGTTGCCCGCAGATTCAGCCCTTTCACCATTTCTGGTCCCAAACATGCAATTGAGGATGCAGCTGTGTCAGGGTTACGCCCGGCATTGTTCTCTTTAGTTAAGGCGATGCTATGACCAGAGGTTGAGGCTACCTATCCCAACATAGCCACGACAATTCGCCCCCAGCAGCGGTGCCCACGTGGAGACAGAGGATTGCCACTTCGTGCGGAGAGGCTATATATTCGCATCCTTGCACCCATTCCGCGAACCTGTTGGATCATGTCTCGGATACTAGAACCGGCAACCGCTATACGCGAAAGCAGAAGAATGGTTAAATATAAATAAATTCGCGGAGTAGATGCGAGAAACAGGAACCGAACGCGGTGAAGACAGAAGGACGAATCACCAGAATTCTTGATTGTTATATATTTAAAACTCGCGATCAGGACTTGGTGGCATAGTAGGTAGTGGAACTGGCCTATGATTGGGTAGCCGAGGCGGAAAAATGGAGGTTCAAAAACAAAATATAAAAGGTGGCGTGAGTAATGCTGGAGGTATAACTTCTAGGGGTTAGGGGGAGACACTAAGAGGTAGCTCGAATCTCTTCGAAAGCAGCACGCCCTGTCGGAAGGCAAAAGGACTAACTGGGCTCAGTCACAGGGGTCGTCGCATCTGCGCGCGCATAGGCATTTAGTTTAACCTGGGGCATATGTGGGTATGTCCTGAACAAAGCTGCTCTCTGCCGAGCTACTGACGAAGTAACAGAAGCGTTGGTTGTGGCGACAGCCACCAGGGAAAGCAAGACTGTTGCCCTCCAACGAAGTCGAAGAGGAAATTATAAAATTTAAATTGACAGAAAGGCAATAGATGGCGCTTGTAGGAGTCTTGAGGCCTAGCGGGCCCACGAGAAGGGGGGGGGGGCTGGAGCTCCTCTCATGGCTTCCGAGAAAACCACCCGAGCTGGGTGGGGCCGGATGAGGGGGGTGTTGGTGCTGATGCTAGTGGAAAAGCTAGGACACCGGGCCGTGGTACGTGACCAGACGCCTGTAATTCGGAGATGGACGCATGTCCGAAAGCGCCTACATCAGGCGGAATGTCCGGTGCGGTCGTGTCCGACCAAGCTGATGATGGGTGGAGCTCTGAGCCTGGGGTCGTGCCAGTATCCGAGGGAGGTCTATACATTTCAACCTGTGGTCGTGCTTGAGGCCCGAAAAAGGGGAACTCCCTCCCCTCCCTGCTGTAACCTGCAGAAATAAAAGCAGACCCGGGTTGGGAAACAGAACATAGACCTGCTAGATAAGGTTGAACGAAGAGGGTACAATAAGCTGAAGAAATATAAATTCATCCACAAAGTCACAGTAAAATTAAAAATCCTTAATTAAATTAAAGGCTCGAAAATCTGACCCGAAGTTATGCCAATTTGCGGCACACTGTCTATCACAGCCAACGAATTAGAAGAAGGGAAACTAGGTAGGACAAGTGATGATTGGGGTATCAACTTGTTGTGGTAAATAAAATTTCCCTATTTAAGTGCAATGGTATGTTAAGTCTAAGAACAAAACTTTTTTTCCTGGAAATCCCAGTGTTTATTGACAGCAGTGCTGCGGTATCTCTTGTGGAGAGTAAATTGTTTCAAGAACATTATTGTATACCTGCAGAATATAGGTTGTTTGCAGGTGTATCTGGCTAACACCGCCATTTAAAGAACATGATAAGGTTACATTTCAAACTCGGCCACTAATGGTATTCACACCCAGTAGGCCTAGTAAAGACTCTTATAAGAGGTCTCATTTTATGATGTGATTTTCTCACAAAATTCGGAGCAGTTATTTCTTATCAGGGAGACAGATAATTGTCATTGACAATAAATAATCCTGATCTCAGTATTATTAAATAAGGTGCTGAAGTAAGGGAGGCTAGGTATAGCTATCACATGAAGGATAAAAAGAAAAAAATGGATCAGGGTAATAAACTTTATTCTAATGGTTGGAATGAAAAACAAGCAACTCAGATTGAACAACCTAAGATAAACATAATTGAACCTGAGGCCCCTTTGCGGTTAGGCTATATCACAGTGCAGTTAACTTGTGCTTTGATACCAGAATTCACCAGTAATTACATAAGTGTTTTAAGGGGGACAATTTACCAGAATAAGTCATGATAGAACCTAAAAAGGATGTTTACAGTAAGCATTCCGTATTAGTGCCTGGAATCATTGTAAATCAAAACCAACATACTAACCTGTGGGTCATGAACACTACAGATCATTCAGTATCCTTATATCCAAATAAGAAACTGGGTTACTTACATGAATTTAACACTAATTTTACAAATGAGTCTGGGGTATTAGCTGCGGTATTGCAAGCCAGGGAGCGAGACTATTTCGAACTTACCAAAATAGATATAAATCCTCAGTTACCTACTGACCAAAAAATTAATTAGTGAAAGTATTGTACAAGTATCGGAGGTGTTTCAGCTGGAATCCCAACCAAATATGGCACACCAAAGATGAGATGGTTTTTCTTGATACAGTACCTTACCAAGTTTCATCTGGAGAGCAAGAAATCATCAATAAAATAGTTCAGGAACAAATCCAAAATAAAATCGTCAGACAGTGTGACACCAGCTGGTACTCACCTATTGTTATTGTTAGGAAAAAATATAATGATTTCCGCTAGTGTGTTTATAACATTGACTGGATGTTGTCCTAAAAACAACAAATGCCCCCCCCCCCCAAAGATTGATCACTTCTTGAGTCATCTGACAGGAGCACAGTATTTTAGTAATCTTGATATGAATGCTGGTTACCACCATTTGTGTAACCGATGTGCCCAACATTACTCCAGTAAATTATCGAGTTTTAGAATATTACAGTGACCGAGAAGCTGTAGAGACCATGTTCCACAGCAGGTGTTGACATGTACATGTCCCCTGCTACAATTAAGTCATCACCGCGGTGTTGCAAGAATATCTGTCGCTCCCGAACAGATATTATTGGCTAGCTCGAGTGTGCTTCCCCAGACAATCTTCCGTCTCCACTGGGGTCTCAATTAGTGAATTTATTCTTATCGTGAGATTGGACAGTTATTGATTTTACATAAAGATGTTTAGTCTGATGGTGAAAGTTTAGCCATTGGTGTTTCCAATTCTGTGTGATTCACAGCTTAGGAGTTAATAGTCGTTTATCAAAAGCAGCAGCCAATACAGTCTGTGTGTGTGCATAACAAGCACGAAATAAGGTATCCAACAGTCAATTGTAAGGAACAGAAAAGAATGTTTTGTTGAAATGAAATGCAGGTTACACTTCATGTTGCCGAGTACATTAGAGCCACTGTCTTCTGCAGATGGGTTGCTGAGCATGAGCGAGGCTGGGCTGTTTCCCGCCTGAGCTGGCACTTCTTATGTTGCGGGTTTGTCACTGGCGCAGCAAACATTTCACCAACTGCGGGCCAGGTTGCACATGTTGCACAAAGGCACGTGTGCTTTAATGTCGGCCTCTCGAGAGTTGAATCTGCAAATATCTCAATGATACTTATTTTGCAAGTGGTAAGGTAAGTCGAGACGATGAAGTCATCAGAGCTTGACAAACGTATACCGCTCAGAGGGAAACCAGAAGTGCGGCATTTAGGAGTGGAGTCCTCGATAACATGTTTGCATTGTAGCACAGCTTGCTTAGTTTCGCACTCGCATACTTGCTCACTCGTATACCTGTTTGCTAACATAGTTTTGTACAATCCGAAATATATAGGAGCATGTATTTTTTCGTGAAATGATCTGATTGCTCATTATGCTGCAGTAAGGTTTGCCTGCGCTAGTATTGTTGGCCTTGTGATTGGCATTCGTCTGCAGGAGAAGCCAGTGCCCTAGTTGACTGGACCTTTCAGGGCGCATTTGCTTCCACTATGTATGACTTAAGATCGGTGTGCTGACAGTACACACGTACCTGAGACAAAGCCAGCCAACCACGATACACAGACAATGTTTCAACACACTGTTGGTCTGGTGGCGCCCTCTGCCTGCAGACCACGCCCGCACGCTTCCAGCCTTCCAGCCTTCCAGCCTTCCAGCCTGGCCGCAGCGGCGCGGAAGTGGACTTCCCGCCTCACGCTCGGGAGCGCAGGGAAGTGGTTTCAGTCCTTGAGGGGGAGGGGATAAAACACTCGTCGCTAATTGGCAGCGTGATACGGCGACAATGGAAGTGGCGGGCTGGTCAAATGGGCTGTGCGACGGACGCGGGGAGGGGGGGGGGAGAAGGGCGGCCACGCGCCCAGACTGCCCTCGCCAGTAATCAGCTTAGAGAGACACGTGCGAGAGGGCAAACAATGGCCGCCCGCCGCGCTGCCGGGCGGTAATTGCGTTGCTCGCCGCCTCGCGCGCTGGTGTCGACGCACAATTAGGCTGAGCGAGTTCACTGGCTGCTCGTCATGGAGGTATTAGTCTTTGGAGTGGGTGTCTGTTCTCAAATCGAAGTCAAAGGCTAAAGTGTTAGCAGTTTGTTTAGTAGCTTGAAATTAACTCTCTAGAAAGAATCGTAAGAATACCATCATGCAGTGAGTTATGTTAAACAAGCAGGATAGCAACATAGTTTGCTATCCTGGTAGGAATTTTGACTTAAAGTATTAACATGCCAAAGATTGCACACACCAACTCGCTTACTTCTTACTTTCATGGTGTGAGTGAACTTAGTTGTCGATATTATGGATGAATTTTCAAATTATAATTCGATGTGCCTAAAATTATAAATTTCTGCATTTACAGTTACAAATTTTGGTTCCAAGGTAAACTATAAATTAAAACAGTGTTAAGAAATAATTTAAATATATACAAACTTAAAAGTTACTGACAAAGTAAGTTCTTATTCACTTTTAAGAACATCTGGTTCGTGACTATTTCAATCCTCCGAAGTGAGTAAAATAAAGTAAAATAAAGTTACTTCTGTGTCAAGAACGTAAATGCATAAAAACTTCTAGTGTGATGTCGACTGAAAAAATAAATTGTTATAGCTATTTGTCCACCACACGCGATAGAAGTGAAACTTCACAGATAGAGTGATAGGATGTTTTTAGGGTGGACAAATATTTAAAACACGTGTACCAGTGTACAAGTGTACAGGCGAGTGTACAGGTATACGAAGATGTAAGAATGTGTATAAGTATCCAAGTGCGGACGTATGTAAGTATTCAAAAAAAACGAATGAGCCAAGCATGTAAGTTCGCAAGTACGTAAGAGCTCAATTACACAATTGCGCAAGAACATTAGTCCGCAAGTATGCTTGTGTGCAATTATGCAAGTGTGCTTTAAAGCTAACATTCCATCGAGCACTGCTGTTGTTTTCTGTAGTTTCTGCAAATAATTTTATAGCTAATAAAGTACACAACGTGGAGGTTCGCAATTGTAACAAACATGACGACGAAAAACTTGCAAAGAGTATTTCAGTCTTATTTCTTCTTTAGTCACTCTGATAATTGCCCTTTATTTTGTTTAGTTTATCTTTGCGCCATAATGACGTAATTGCCTCGATTCAAACCACCGGCTTTTAAGAACTATTCACTTTTAAAATTAAAAAATAGCAGAGAAAGCTTAGCTTTGGCGATGATATTTACAGTTGTTAGAGCTGATGTTCTACTTTTTTTAATTTTGTGATAAAAAGTTTATGTATTTATGCATAAACGGGTAAATTTACAATGTCAATGTGTACATATCCAATATTCATATACATAGCAAATGACGCATGTTATTCTTTTTTATAATATTATTTTACTTTTGCTTACGAAGATAAAACCGTAATAATATTCAATTAAAATAGGTGCTTCTGTTTATCTATAGTTCAACAGTATGAACAGAATGGTTCGATTGTGTTTCATTTCCATGTTTGTATTTTATTCGTTACTCTCTGGTAAAGATAACCTATATAACTTTATATCCACACTTCCATATCTCTTGGGTATAATATTTGTTCTTCCAGTATATACATATCCTAATGATATACATTTATACATATCATCATGGTATTTTATAATTACACACATGATTCCTGCTGCATAATTCGTTTTTTCGTGCTTTTGAAAACAACTAATGTGTCTTGTTTATTGTTATGTGCTGGAAGTTGTCTACAATATAGGTCTACACCAAACCTCCGTTATATCATGAACCGAAAAAAAAATATTTCGTAAAATTGCACTTAATATTTTTGAAAATTTGACATTTTTGTCGTGCAATTAAAGAAATACAAATTCTGCAAGTGATTTTACACAAATTTCTCTAGGAAATCGGATTTTATTACATTTTTATATATTATATACAAATTTACATTTCAAATTACAATATTTAACAATTGAAATTTCACATTTGGATAGTTATAAGAAAATTATTGATCAATGTTGTATATTTTTATCATTACACTGTCGTTTTTAAATATACTTATGTCATTGTAAAGTTAATTTTATTCGTCAGAGTAAATTCACAAACACTAAGTGTATAGAAATTTACAGATGGATAAAGACCTAATCTCATTGCTTTTACATAGGCTTATTGTTCTATAACACTATTTGAACACATACTTACGTTGGTACTGTTCCCGTTAGTTTTTTATTCATCCCTGTACATGATGGTCTAGAGATCTAGACATTATATTGGCTACCTCTTGATAATTGTTTCAATAATCCACCAAGCACAATATAGTCACTCTATTACTGAATAAATGCTGAACAATAAAATAACTTTACATTACATATTGTGAGCCAACGGGCTTGAGATACAAAACAAAAGTTTTAGAATAATGCAATGTGTTTGTGAAAACGCACTTACTACTGTACGCAAAAATTGACTGGTTTCAAAGGTTATTTACGCATGAATTTAATATGTAAATATTTATCCAACGGAATAAAAACCACTTAATAACTACGGAAAATTAACAAAAATGTAGAAATTATACTTAACACTTATAATAGCATTTTTCTTATACAGTTTTGAAAAACTCAAACATTTTTAGGTTAAAAGTATACTAACAGAGATGAAACATTGTCGCCACATACAATATGTGTAAAATTACACACTTATTTTGACAGCAATATGTTGATAATTTTTCATTCAATGAGACTGTGGAAAAATATACGTATGCGTACTAAGCGCTGGATATCTAAAAAGCCTTGTGACTATTTTACATGGCTCAGAACAAGGGCAGCAAAGTCCAGAAGTTAATGTACTTATCACCTTAGAGCTATGATGTTTGCAATACGCAAAATACATATATTAGAAGTAACTCGGAGTCTCGTTAAAACTTGTGCTCTTTTAGAAAGTAAAGAGTATCAAAATGTCAGATTTATATATATATATATATATATATATATATATATATATATTTCTTTTCGAACTCTGCACGGATATTTTAAGTAGGTAAAGGGTTCGTTAAGTACCAACTGCATATTTACGATTAGGCACGCACAGTTATTCTGCAATGACTTTAGCACGACGGGAGCAACGCGTATGAAATAATTTTCCAACCAATCATTTTAGACACAAGTGTAACGTAAACGCAACAAAATTCGTTGGACGTGACAGAATTCTCTTCTATGGTATCGTGGGTGGGAAGTTTCCGAGCTGAGCGTCAGAATTCTGTTTTCCAATCAACGTTAACCTGGTGCATTAGGGATACAATCATTAATCTTTTTTTTTTGTTTTGTTGTCTAAATTTGTTTGGGAAATATTTGACCTCGTTAACATACATGCAATGATTTCCTTCTGAATAAATATAAAATTCTGATAAAACCAGTTTTTTTCTCAAACAGGTACATTAAAACAATATCGTTCACACTGATTTCGTGCAAATGTAAAGGCTAGAAACATTTTTTAATATGTCGTTGTTTGTGCCCTGCACGTGTTTATAAGCTGCGTGTTTACAATAACGCGATGTCTTGCCGTCGCATCGCGTGTGTCGCGATGCTGTGTTCCTAGGAGTCATGCTTGTCTTCGGCGGTCAATCTCCCAGTTGGCTGACTGCTCGGGCGCCAGCTATTTCTCCCTCGAATGGACTGTCCGGCGAACTGGATGAGAGGGGTGAAGCCGTGAGGGAGAGGGGTCAGTCCCACTAAGGAGCAAAAATACAAATGGGTTTGGATTATCTCTGTCTGCATGTTAAACTCTCCAATCCCAACGACCTGGAAAAGCCCTCCGTGGCTTGCTTGTTTGAACTCGTCATGAACCGCTAATCTGCACTGAACGGAACTCAAATATTTTCCACAGAAGGATTTTTTTTAAATTGTTCCACACATACTGTTTAGTTTTCTTTTGCACTCTTGGGTTATGAACTAATACCGAAGTTATTTTTCAGCGTTCAGAATTGAACAATTTAGAATGAGAGAATATAAATAGCATTTAAATCTAGCTGTAAAAAAAATCTTAGAGTTTATATGTACTGCAAATAAAAGAAAATACTTCTCACAATATATAAGTATTAAAAAGGTGAAATGAAGGTTTTTATCTGAGTCGTACTTATTTAGAATTTTACCTAAGGCATGGATATGTTGGTCATTGTTATTTTCAATATTCCGTACATATCGATTTAAGTACTTAACAAAACTTTATTGCGAAAATTTCGTAAGAATCTGTTGTCACATTATTTATTTAAATAAAGTAAGTGGTTAGTGATTACAGATTATATAAACGTTAACTGAGTCTTAGTAAAGTAAAATGTTTTCAAAATATCTTAAATCGAAAGTTTCCTTAAAATGCTTCATGAATAAAATTTATTTTAAACTCTGAACATAAATGTTTGCACCATTACAAATATTTGCTCCTACATAAGTTTCATGGATCCAAATATTACTCAATGAAGCTTAAAATGGAGATAAAAACTTATGCGCCAACTTTGCTAATAAAGTTGCAGTTTTTCGAATGAGCTGAAATCTGAAATCTAAAGTCATTAACTAAAAATAATTATATTTTAATTCATAATTATATACCCATTTTCGTATTTACTTCGTGTTTGCGTCACTTTTACAGCAAATTTTTTTTGTCATTCTATCACACTATATAGATACGATACCGGAGAGATAAATATCTTGGCCATACTCTATATGCTCAATATACTCTATTGTTACATTTCCATTTTCTATATTATACACATCTCTGTAGAGTATGCTAATATTTGTGCGTAATGATACACTTGTCTCCAAGGCGTTACAGAGTCAGTGAGTCAGTGATGTGCGTAACTATATGTAGGATTGGTTTTAATTGTAACAACCAATAAAAAATGCTTATAACAACAAAAATAACCAAGTTCTCGTTGTAATTGAACTATATGCCATAGAGGTAAGAAGGATAAGGAGTTAATTTTTGCATACTATGTCATTTTAATAGTTGAAGTTGAAATTTAAAATTAGAACAAAAATCCCCCCCCCCTTAACCAAAAAGAGACAAAAAGAAAATTTCAATTCATTACAAGTGGATTGTTAACATCTTTTTTAAACAATACTCACTTTATAGTGTAATTTTTACGATTATTCCTGACTAGTTTCTGTCAAAATATATTAAACAAAATTATCTTTTATATGGCTTCGGTTAGTTTTTCTAACCAGTTTCTAATCACGATGACAACTTCATAACAGACCACCCTAATGCCTTCATGTTAACTGTATTGTTTTATATGTAAATGCTTCCCACTCTACGAAATTCGTAGGTCGCGTTACTGTGGTTTCAAAGTGCGCTCCCGAATATTGTCATTTTCCTCTAGATATTTCTAAAGGCAATAAAAATTCGCCGATTAGCTTCGCATTGCGATCACTCTACTGGTCAAAGGTTTATCACATGACATCCAACAGTAAAAACGCTCCTCGAGTCGACGGAAAAAGAGCAGGTGACATTATGCCGAGTATGTATAGAGCTAGTCCATTCTGGAGGTCTCCGAACTCGCGAATTCGTCCAATAAAGTCTGAGGAGAAGAAGGCTGGCAGCAACGTTTTGTGAGGGAAATTTACAGATTATTAGCAAGGTTATGTCATGCTATCGGTCCCAATTATGGTGCCTTCTATTCTAAATGTGCTCATTGTCTGTGTACAAGAGAACACGAGTATTTAGGAATGTTTGGTAGGGCAGTCTGAAAGGTAAACAGTAAAATAATCAAAAAAATATCTGGTGTTGTGATGCTGCCTTAGTATTACAGAAACTATTTCTTGCTCGTTAAAACAACCAGGTTTTTGATATGTAACATCTTAGCTCTCGGTATACGCCAATTGGCAGTAGTAATTTCGTGAATGTAACGGAAGTCGCATGGAACGGAAATGTGTAACCGTCGGTGGCGGATGGCACGAACCAAAGTTCACAAAGTCAAAAAGAAACTTCATAGTACAGTATTATGTAACTGTCTAGTTAATTTTAACAATATTAAGTATTTTAATCAAAATCCTTGTCGAAAAACAGGTCCAAAGCCGGGATTTAGTATTTTTTTAAGGCTTTCTCACTTTTATGGAAGCCGTTTCGTTATATAGTTTAAAAATTGTATGCTAATAAAATGATTCCGTCGACAAAACTGCTCGGCGCGTGATTCGCGTCAAGAAATTTAGTTGAAATATCAATTTGCATATATTTATCTCGTTCGACCTTAATTAAAATGATTCTGCGTTACATGTCGTGTCCGAATTTCATATTATAAGTGTATTCGCAACATGAGAACATACGTATTTTCTCGTTTCTGAGGTCAGATGTAACACATCTCTGGTGAGTGCTGAAATAATTGCTCACATTTTTTATTTTTATTAATGTTTGGTGGAGAAGCTCTCGGTAGGTTTCCTGGGAATAATTAAGTAATGACTACTCGTCCAGGAGCAGGCTTCGTCGGGCCTCGCGGCCAGAAGGAGGCGGAATCAACTTCACTTGTTGCCGCCAGGGGTGTCTCGCGAAATTCAATTCCGCCTAAGTCCTTCAAGATGCCGCGTCGCCATCACGACGTTAATTTCCTCTCCGCTCCACCCCTTCAGTTTTCCTTCGACGTGATTGCCGGAATTTTCGTTTCTCACTCACGTCAGTGGAAGTCCCTCCTTTTGCTTTTTAATTGCGAGTGGGTGATTTCTCGTCAAATCATAATTATTTGCGAAAATTTTCTAATGTTGATCTGGTCAAGTGTAGCAAACAGTGATTTATAATTGTGTGAGAAGGTAGATTTTTTTTACATTTCATTTCGAACATGTGTTTGCATTATTACGTACAATTCTTCTCAGGTAAGTGAATCACATAAACCAAAGCATTACAGCACACAGCCGAGCTTGTTGGTGGTGGCGGTACTGACTTGTAGCCCTTGGGAGGTTGGTACGAGTCTCTTCTTATAAACTGGTGTATTTTTTTAATTAGTGCGTTAGCAGTTCATTGCTGAGCTGCCAGGCATAAGACTCTAAAGTGAAAAAAATATTATAGCACAAAGATATAATACATGTAATAAGTAATATAATAAAATTGCGTTTGGAATGTCATCTCTGTTCTCTTGTTTGAAAATTAAAAAAAAAACTGGGTAAGCAGTAGGTATGCGTCTCTGAACAGGCGGTGAACTAAGCATACGTCACGCCCTCTCGCGGCTCACCCTCAACTAAAAATTTTGCCTCAAATTTCTCCCTCACTGAGGCCTAACATTTAAAGTCCATTTAAAATACATCAAACAATATAGAAACCTAAATATTTAAAAAAAACTTTATAGAAATTATTACCAATATGTTATATAAAATACAGCCTTACACTTGACTAATTTATTTTAAAGCACTTCTACCTTCTGGAAGCCATAGCCTTCTGCCAGCGCCTATCGGCCAACAGGAATTAAAAATGATCTAAAAACCCTAATACATACTTAAAATTTAAAAAAAAATACAAAAACGTTTTAAACAAAAAAGCAACCAATTAAATTAATTTAAATTAATACGAACGTTTTAAAGACATATTAAACCACCAAGGATAGAAAATGTTGTGAAAACGCCACAACATGTCCATGCAAATAGCACAGAATACCAGCATTTCCGTACCAGTACATAACATAGTACTAAAGAAGTGGTAGCTCCTTACAACAAGTGGCATAACCATGGTAACATAAAAATATAATTTTATAAAATCTGTTTCATTGCCAACAATCTTTAAATAGACGCAACATTAAATGCAATGACAAGAAATATAATTGGTAGGGTAATAAACTTCGCCCATATAAAATTTACTAGCAAAACATCTTAAATTACAAAGATACTGGTAGGGCCAGTATCGTAAACAAGCTTTAAACAGCACACTAAATTATATGTGAGCAATTTTTATTGAAATTTTAAAAATCTAACACTTGAAAAAACAGTATTTAATAAGAATACAGGTATTTTATCTTGACTAGATTAACAAGTTTAAGAAGGGTTTTCTAGACTAGAGGAACATATTTATAGGCTGTCACTAGGAAAATATATTACTTTAAGTATTTACTTTCAAACAAAACCATTCATATTATTGATACAGACAACAATGAGTAATTTTACGACAGCCGCAACAACTTGCTAACCACCACAGGAAAAAATTAAATAAATTTCAAAAAATTTATAAGTGGGTAGGTATAACAAAACAAATAACCGAATTTTCTACAAATAACAGTCAATCCTAAACTGGCAAATTTATGGTAAACATCTTAGCACACAAGATATGATTTACGAGCCATAATTTAACTCTTAAATTAGCAGAAATATTGAAGTCGCTACGAGACGTGGCGAAGTGAATCATGGCAAGCCCTAGCCACACACTAAAAATTAAACACAATCATTAGCAATCTCCACAAAGGGCATAGGCACTTAAATCAACGAAATTAGAAAGTGGAAGCCAGAGATGAATTTAACAGAACGATAAATTTATTTCCAAAGAACTTTGCATGGTCCGACCACCAAGAACCTTGCACACTCAACCAAGTTAACTAAGAATATCCATGGCTAACCTCGCGTGCCTCGCAGCGACGACCAGAGAACTACTTTCAGCGGAGACTTCGCCAGAGCAAGAGGGAGTGTGCGGTCTTCAGGCCCTATTTATGCGAGCCAAGTGCGGTAGCCGCGTCTGCGTGCCCTATCACTACTCCAGCGAGTGGAGGCAGGGACATAAAAGAAGAGCAAATACAAACAGTTTGTGGAGCGAAAGAGTGGATAACCAAGGAGGACACCGATGCATCTAAGACGTTGGAGCCGGAAGTCTTCAAGTAGCCAGGCATCCGGTGCAACTATTTAGTTGGAAAAGCCCGTTATTTTAAAGGCTAAGTGGCGCTGTTTTTGGTAACTATTATTAGCTGCAAATATCATTGTCGATCTTTTTTTTTTCTGTACTGCCCAAGATTTTGCAATGATATTATATACTTTAGAAAAATATATTTATATTTCGCATAACGTTATATCAAAAATATAAAAAATGTAACTATTAATGGATTCCGGTACCATTAGTGAAAGGTTACATCCGTTTTACAGCTTCTTCGGCAGACTTATTAGCGACCAATTTGTTTCCCCCCGCAAAGTAAATAAACATAAGAAGGGTTGATTAGAGCGAAACACTGACAGTGCTGTGAAAAACACACGAAAATATTATTGAATTTTTTACAAAGTCAAATAAACGATCACTCATGCATTCTTTAAGACAAGTACAACAACGCGCGATTACTGGGAGTGCTGCACAAACCCTAAATATTGTTACGAACGTGAGCAAGGCCGCGACACGTGCAGGTGCAGAGCTGGCTGGCGGCTGCCGCAACGTGATATGCGCCGCGCGCGCCTGGAAGATAACAAGGATTGTCGCTTTTCCCCTTCCTTCCCACCACTCCCCTGCTCCAGTCACACACTAAGTCCTCTTCATAGGCTTCAGCGACATGTGCCCTTCTAGCGCAGATTCACTCTTCCACTCGCCCACTTGCACTCGCTCAATGAGTAGGAAAAAAAGTCATCGGTGAATAGTTTTGTACCCTGGTGGCAACTTACCCTTACACAAAGGTCGTAAATACTTTGAGTGGTTTGTTTTAATAAATTACTCGCTCAGCGAGTAGAAACTCGCTCCGTTAGTCGCATCGACGAGTCTCTGAACGAGTGACCAGTTACCTCTACTGCGGCTATCTCCTCCTGGCACCTCGGCGTTGATCGGACTAAGTCCGAACTCACAAAAAGTTACTCACTTGTCCAGCATGCAGCTGGGTGTGGCGTCAGGCAGAGTGACGTTCCTGGTGACGTGGTGACAGGCAGCGTGACGTCAGGGTGACGTGGTGACAGGCAGCGTGACGTCAGGGTGACGTAGTCGGCTGTGAGAGCTTCCCCTTCCACCTCTCCGAAGACTCTAAAGACTGCAGCCCGACCCAGACCTGGTTATGCTCCTTGGGCTGGCATCGACTTCGTTGTTGAACCATTCAGAAGCATGGAGTTACTTTCCCATCTCCAGAGGTGCGAGGCGGGGTGGTGAGGTCAGGTGAAGAATCACTCGACGACCTTCAAGTAGCATGCCGGAGGGGTATGCCACCAGAAATGCCTCGCTGTTCTGCTCAGGGGCTAACTTCCCACACATCGTCCATAACAATCAAGTTTACATTGCGGACGGGAAACCAACAGCAACAAATTAACTAATTCAGCAGCACTGAGAATAAACCCTTAACTTAGTGTTCTAACAGTAGAAGGTCTGTGTCGTGGCAGAGAGCTCACGCTATATGAGCAATAGGCGTAATAAAATGCTGTTCCCGAAATTGTTCAACATGTTTGCCAAGAGAGCTGTCAGAAACACATGTCACTGCACACGCAGGTGGCACAATGTCGAGCTTATAAAATCTAGTAGCACTTTGAATGTCAGTGTGTCAATAAAGTAATTGTTTTATAGGTAACTAGCGACCCGTCCCGACTTCGCACGGGTGCAATGCTGATACTAAATATACTACAGAATGTCTTTATATATAACGTTCACAGCTTTTTTTCATTAGACAATACAAACATGTTTTCTTTAGAGGTTACTCTTGGAAGAGCGACACATAATTGGCCGTGTGAAAAACACTCAACGCTCAAATCTAAGCCTGCAACGTTGAAAGTTTCACCCTGCGATTTATTAATGGTCATTGCAATCTAGCACGCGCCACCGGCCCCCCGGCCGGTACCACCGCAACCGCTCTGTCCCTGCATTTTAAATCTGTAATATCTTAGAAATATTGTCACGTGCACCTAGCCGGTGCCACCGCCATTTCTGTCACGTGCCACTTTCGGAGGGGGGAGAGAATCGTAGCTCTTTACATAGAAACAACTCGCTTGGCATCAACTAGTCTTAACTTCATAAAATACTTTACTGTACCTAGGATCATAGGTTCGTCATCCCGTACAGGATGTCTGGTGAGAGCTGAACTAAGGAGATTTTGCAAAATAACATAATACTTAATTAAAATTATTTTATTCTTAAAGTCAAATACTCAACATCATTTTAAAGAACATTTAAATAGCGGGATTACAATTTAAAACAATAATCTCTTTACTTCCTTAACGATTGAACGACCTTACAAGAGAGAGAATGAGAGAACTTCACTAAACACTTCCCTAGTCCTTCCGAATACCTCAAATCATAATTAATACTTAAAATTAAAACAAAGATAAGTCCATACTCACATTTTCCGAAAAGCCTTTCTTGATCGATTACTTTAAAAAAATAACGTAGGGGCCTCTCCTGCCCTTGAAATCCCGAACGAACATTACATTTTAAAAACTATGACGCGTGACCCCTGACGAGGGCCATAGCCTCCGCCCGAAAGCTTGACGACTACATTATGACCTAACTTAAATTAAACGACTCGTGGCCTCTGGCGTCGACCATAGCTTCCGCCCGAAAGCTTGAATTCCTACATCACGAACGAACTAACAACTCGTGACCACAGGTGAGACGCATAGCCTCCGCCTGAGTGAGCCCCGAGTCACCACTCACTTGCGCTTAAATTCGCGCGCCCTGCCGCGCCTACCATAACAAAAGCTCGTTATTGAAGTCAAATTTACTAAACAACTAACTAGAACATCTGGGAAGACTACCCCCCCTCTACCCCAATGTGCAGGCCACACCGCGCGGCTTGTTACGACAGCGCGCCCCAGTAACTGCGGCCCGTGGCTGCGCCAGCGCGCGGCCAAACAAACAAACAAAATTCTGCAAGCCCGCAGCGCGCCGCGCCGGCCCCGTGCCCCAATTACATGGTCACGCCACTTGCGCTGACGAGTGAACAGAGCAGCCAGCCCAGAGTCCCGTCAGTAAAGTCCCTAAATTTGATTTCAACAACCCTGCAAAATTTCAACCCGCGACATAACCCTCCCCTCACAGAGCTCGAGCCCCATCGAGCTACCTCAAAATTACAAATTGTCTTTTTCCATTAAACCATAACTATAAATTCCTCATTTCACAAAAATAATAATTTTCTTAGTTCCTTGCTGTCTGAACATACATCTAGATTCTGCATAAGATTTATTTTAAAACAACAAGTATTCATAAAATTAAATGTAAAACTTTTATCTGGTTTGTTCTCACAGGAACCTTCAGAGGCTCGAGTTCTCAATTCTAAAAAAATTGTTCTGTTAGTGAAGCTCTCTTTACAAATTAAATTACTGTTCTTAGTTTCTCAGTATTCGTTAAACAATGTGCAAATTCTTGATAATTATTATTATTATTTTTTTTTCGGTTTCCGTTTATTACCATACTTCTTTCGTTCTTCAAAAAAAATTAAGTGTCCTTACAGTGTTTCAATTAATTAAACTCTTATCTCGTGAAGGTTGGTGCAACTCCTCGAAGTCAGTGTTGTCGAGAAGAGTAGCTCCCTGGGCTGGCCATCAGCAAACACCACTCAACTCCAACAGCTACTGGACTGGCTTCCAGGGCAGCTCACAACTTCTCCCCACATCTGCTTCGGAGTTGTGCCATCCTCATCACGAACAGATTACAATTCTGAAACATCATCAACAGGCATTACCATCACGCCTGACAAATACAAAACTAACTACTAAACTGCAATCGATGGGCAAGGATGCAAACACACAAAAAAATAAAATTAATTAATTCAACTGCTAACATAAAGTATCCCACCCTTAGCATAATCTAATCAGGCAAATAATTTGATAGGAAAAACTTAAGGAAGGGAAACATGACCTCCAATGATTTTCCCTAACTCTTGAGTCTTGATCTTCTCTATACAGCAAATAGTCCCCACGAAGTAACTGGGTTGAAGGTCAGTTCACATGACCCACCCATAACCTCTTCTACTCTTCTTTTCTTCTGGGGCAACCACAATGCCCACCAATCTCTCTCCATGGTGCCGAACCAGCTATCCCATGAGAGTAAACAACGTAGTCAATAGGAGCGCAGAGGGGAAACACCAATCTCTGGCTTGTCGAGTCATAAAACTGCTTTATCTTCTTCTTCTTCTGAGTAAAAATATCTGACTAACCTTGCTTCTATTCTTCCAAACAGTAAAAGTTCATCAGGTATCTTCATGAAAGAAACATTCTAACTAATAATTCTTCATTTTTCTTCTTCTTTATTTCTGTTAGTTGTAATAGAAGGCCATGTTAGGGAGGTTATAGGGAAAACGAGTGGCCAATTCCCACCCCATCACCCACCTAGATCATGACTAATTAACTTTTAAACTTTCTATTTCAAACAAATAAAAAAAAAACATTTTTTTTTATTCAAACTTTTAAACTATAATTACTTTTACTTCATAACCTCAAAAGCTAATCAATAATTCTAAATGAAATTGTGATTTACTGCATCCTTGTTCCATCCGATCTGTTTGTTTATAACCTTTCTTGTAAAGTATAAAATTTTCAAACATTACTAATTCAAAAAAAAAATTAAATTCTGGTGTCCTTTGAGTTACAATTAAATTTACTATTTCTTAGCTTGAAATAATTTAAGTTTTCAGAACTATTTCATTGTCTAATTCACAACACTTAAAAATCAACTCAAAACAACAAATCATCAAAATCAATAAGATCATCTGACCTACCTATCAGTACTGTGAACTTGAACTGTTCGTACACATTTATAATAAGCTATTGTATTTAAATTCCAACCTAAATAAGGTTTTAAAAAAACTACTAATCCCTCTGTAAATTAAGAAAATTAACTTTAAAAATTAAACTTAAGGTATTAGTTCTTTTTGACAGCTACCACAACTCACTAGTTCCATTACATTACTATAACCTAAAAAGTTCTGTAAATAATGTTTATAACAAAAAAAAACTCCAGTTACTGTCTTCCATAAAAAAATAAAACTTTACATAACCTTATTAATCTCCACTTGTAAGTCCATGGCTGCCAGCTTTCTCTTCTCTTGAATCTTCAGTCTTGGCTCTTGTTTCAGTGATCTTGTATCTTGTCTCTCGAACTCTTGTCATCTTGTAAACTGGACTGCTGCTCAGCTCATCTTAAGGAATCTGTAACAGTTTCAAAAATACATGTTAATTTAAATTACATAATTCCTGTTCTTTGGTCCTAAAAAAACAATTGTATTATTAGTACACATTACCCTGAAACAACATTATTATTCATTGTTTATTACTTAAAAAAAATGCTTTACCATAAAATCCTTTTTTGTTCTTTTCATTAGGCCTATTTATTTTCCTTCTTCTTAATTAAATTCTGCTTCAAATGTTAATCCTAACTTAAGACCTACCATCTATTTATTATTCATTACCTACATTATTTATGTTACCCTAAAATTCCCATAAGTTTCTAATACTTCCTATCAAAGACATTCTCTCTAAAAAAAATTTACTTGTGACTCTTAACTTAACAAACTTAAAAAAAACTTTTACACTAGACTTAACTTATTATTCATTCTTAGTTACTAAATTTCTATATGTAAACTTTAGTACTTACAAACAAAAACTGCCTATTTCTCTCTACCTCTTAATCTCTTTCAATTATTACAATAATAATGTTACCTTGCATCTTTAAACTTTCTTCTTTTCAATTAAATTAGACATCTCATAACAATAAAAATTCTGCCTATACTCTTCTTATGGGTGTACAACCCAACAACAAAATTTCAAATTCTCAAGTTTCCTTATATTTAAATTATGCAATGCACATAACCTCTGTGGTGCCTGTACCCTTTTAGGCCTACCACCTTCTCCTCTCACAGCATGACAACTCTTATTCCTCGGGGTCTGTATTCACTGTTACAAATCAAATATCTCAAATAAATTAAAAACAAATTTATTATTTTAAGAAAACAAAAATTTACATTGAATTTACTATGGAGCCTGGAAATCTTAATGTCTCACAGCAGCTAACATGACTAAATCCCATGGAACCCCAGGTTTACCTAACCTGTGCCCAAAAATTTAAGCATACCAGGCTTTCCCTGCACTGGTTTTACAGCATCACACACTATTTAGGGCCCCTGATCTGCCATCAGTCCCAAGGAGTTTTCCCACAACCCCTCTCTACACAAGCGCCTACCGCATTCCTCTCAATTGGCTATCGGTTTTACGGCATTCTTTTGGGATCCGACCATCAAGTTAGGGCTAATCGAACACTAAACCTCCATACTTCCAAACTAATGTAAATCAATTAAATTTTCTCTGTAAATTCTAAAAATCAAAAAAAATTATTCCAACATGCCAAAGAAACTTCCAAAAAAAATTCATAATCTTATCTTCAAACCATTAAAATAAAAATAAATAGATTACTCTGTTTTCTCCTTAATAACTGTAAACTGTCAACAAATATCATGTCGTAAATTTTAACTATGCTTACTGACTCTTAATCATAAAATCTCATTTGTCCTAATTAATAAACAACCGATTTCCTTAAAATCTCACTGTATCTCTCACACTCAAACTTCACTGGCTGAATATCTCAATAAATTCAAAAACAATTATCTAAACTCTTAAAGAAACTCCTCCCCAATTATTCAAATAAATTACTTCACCTTATTTTATTTCATTACTTAAAACACCTTACTCAAAAAAAATTAATTAATTATCTAGCTATCTTCCATTATTATTTATTTACCGAACAAAACTTTCTCCTAAATTAATTTAGTAAAATTCAATTTCACATTAGGCAAGTACACTAACTCTCTACAGCAATGTTTCTCATTTCCCTCCTTCCTAACTGAATCCAATCTTACTTAACCTCCAGGGAATTTACCTCACAAAATAACCAAAAATTTCACTGTAGTGCCTATCTGCTATAGGCCCACTACACAGGGGGCTCTAACCCCACCAACAAACTTCATTGAAATGGTACCCTATCCCATACAGGATAGCCACTTCGGTACTACCATGGGGAACTCCTGCCCCAAACTACTCACAACTCTCAGGATTCTCCTAACCCTTAATTCACGTAGATAGCCCATCTCCTATGGTCTGCGCTACAATCCCTACTTCCCAGGGACACAACGCCTCACCTTAGGGTCCCTCGCCCTAAAGAAAACATTAATTTTGTCTCTCTGTTCCCTTGGAGTAAATTCCCTCTACACACAAAAACTATCCTTCCCACTTTTCTCAATGCTTATCGATTTTATAATGTACCTCCTTAATAATGTTTACAAATCCCAAAAAAATATTTTTAAAACCGAGGTAGAATTTAACTAACAAAAACATAAACAACTTACAACGAAACACTTCTAGCCTATACATCATACACTTCTTAAATTAAATTACTTACATACTGAAAGTTCCTCTTCTCCTAAAACACACTTAAATTTAAATTTATTTAACCAATAGTCTATTTTCTTATCGCTAAGTTACCGTACAGCTGATCAAAACAAGGTCACGGCCTGTCCACGTCTCCGTATGAGCCCGTGACGTCACCGAATTCCATCAGGTGCGCCAACCCTCGCTTGCGGTTCCTCCGTTCTCCGCTAGGTCTCAGCACCTCCCCGTCACGTGTTCACTCTGCCACGTCCACTGACGTGTCGTTCTGAAACAACTCTCAACATTTTTCTAATTAAAACAAAACATCACTATAAATTCTATAACTCTCTTTTACATAAACTCTCGTTTTCTCTTTAATTCCTTTCTAACGTTTATCCTTCCCTCGACTGATTTAATTCGTACGTCTCGTCTCCTACGCGCACGAAAACAAAACAAACTTCTCTTGAAAATAATTCCTATTTACGACAAAAAACTTTATTTTAAATTATAATTCTCTTAACCTACAATCTTAAAATGAACTTCAATTAAATTAAACCACTTGCATTATCTCTAATAAGCATTTAACTTATAACGTATTCTCCTCACGTAATAATCCCCGATATAAATCTACAATAAATTCAACGACTTAAAACAACTTATCACTATAAACTTTATCCTTACAAGTATCCTCAAATAAACATCTGTTACGTCAAAAAAAAAATCTCAAAGACTTCCTCCACTATAGACTAAAATTCCGTAATCCTCTCCTCAAGTAAACTCTTAATAACCTGCTATCAGAAGCTGAAACTAACTTAATAATAAACATAAAAATCTACCTCTCTCTCTCTCTCCAGAAATAGAACCTATCCGGCGAACTCTACCATTTCTCTCACGTGCACCTAGCCGGTGCCACCGCCATTTCTGTCACGTGCCACTTTCGGAGGGGGGAGAGAATCGTAGCTCTTTACATAGAAACAACTCGCTTGGCATCAACTAGTCTTAACTTCATAAAATACTTTACTGTACCTAGGATCATAGGTTCGTCATCCCGTACAGGATGTCTGGTGAGAGCTGAACTAAGGAGATTTTGCAAAATAACATAATACTTAATTAAAATTATTTTATTCTTAAAGTCAAATACTCAACATCATTTTAAAGAACATTTAAATAGCGGGATTACAATTTAAAACAATAATCTCTTTACTTCCTTAACGATTGAACGACCTTACAAGAGAGAGAATGAGAGAACTTCACTAAACACTTCCCTAGTCCTTCCGAATACCTCAAATCATAATTAATACTTAAAATTAAAACAAAGATAAGTCCATACTCACATTTTCCGAAAAGCCTTTCTTGATCGATTACTTTAAAAAAATAACGTAGGGGCCTCTCCTGCCCTTGAAATCCCGAACGAACATTACATTTTAAAAACTATGACGCGTGACCCCTGACGAGGGCCATAGCCTCCGCCCGAAAGCTTGACGACTACATTATGACCTAACTTAAATTAAACGACTCGTGGCCTCTGGCGTCGACCATAGCTTCCGCCCGAAAGCTTGAATTCCTACATCACGAACGAACTAACAACTCGTGACCACAGGTGAGACGCATAGCCTCCGCCTGAGTGAGCCCCGAGTCACCACTCACTTGCGCTTAAATTCGCGCGCCCTGCCGCGCCTACCATAACAAAAGCTCGTTATTGAAGTCAAATTTACTAAACAACTAACTAGAACATCTGGGAAGACTACCCCCCCTCTACCCCAATGTGCAGGCCACACCGCGCGGCTTGTTACGACAGCGCGCCCCAGTAACTGCGGCCCGTGGCTGCGCCAGCGCGCGGCCAAACAAACAAACAAAATTCTGCAAGCCCGCAGCGCGCCGCGCCGGCCCCGTGCCCCAATTACATGGTCACGCCACTTGCGCTGACGAGTGAACAGAGCAGCCAGCCCAGAGTCCCGTCAGTAAAGTCCCTAAATTTGATTTCAACAACCCTGCAAAATTTCAACCCGCGACAATATTCACTTAAATTACATGCTGTAAAGGGCCATATTGATCTATATTGAATTCACAATGTATTTAAGGTACTTAATTGGATAAGTATTAATGCTGTATTGCTTAAAATCGCTTCGTAAATAAGCCATTATTTCTCGTAAAAAGTAAAGGATAAAAAATGGTTATTGTGGGTTATCTCTAAGAGATAGACATATACCATGGCGGACCTTTTTGTACAACTTTTTGAGGTGTACAAAACTGTAGTACATTATTTTGATCTATCTCGTAGGGTTCAGTCAGCGTTTGCAATGTAAGCGCAATGTGTTTATTTACGACATCACATTAGAAACCTCTAAAATTATCAGTGATTCTCTACTATATTATGCATGTACAGTATTATACATATAAACCTTCCTCTTGAATCACTCTATCTATTTAAAAAAACGCAACAAAATCCGTTGCATAGTTTTAAATATCTAAGCATACATAGGGACAGACAGGCAGCGGGAAGCGACTTTGTTTTATACTACGTAGTGACAAGTACATATGTCTTGCACAGAATTACACATTTATTGAAACAATTTTAAGGTTACCGTGGGACTAAGTAACTTAACAAACACATGTACCACAACATAGACTTTATATGCTGGGTGCAGCTTAAACTTCAAACAACCAATTACCTACTATGTACGGACACATCGGTACCAAACATAACCTGTAAAATAATTGGGACTTTGCTTAAGGAAAAATGAATATATCAGGAAGTCTTCATCGATAATCAATTGGTCGTCAATTGTGGCAGATATTTACAGACTGCAAAATTCATTCTAGAAGCTTTAAGTTGCATCTCGGGCGTTGCTGTTTTTAGTGGGGCTTTTGAAGGGCAACACGAGGTTATTGAGGAGGGGGAGGTGGTGTGTGTACACCCAGAGTTTAGAGGTCGCGACCAAAGAGCAGCAACCAGGGGGATTGTTGCTAATATTTTGCCACCTTTAAAAACATAGTGACTAAGGTTATTTTAATCATTCCTATTGTTGATGTGTATTTTTTTAACACCTAACATTGATGACAGGCCCTTTCTGGGCAAGCAAGTTTTTACCTAAAATTGTGTTAACTAGCTTTGCAATTTGCAACGAGTGCCTAGGTTGAGTGGGACAACCTCCTTTTGTGAAACAGACACCCATGTACAAATAATAAATATTACTTTGAAAAGTTTCAAGAAGCTTTTTAAAAAACAATAGACACCTCAACAGATTGAATAAAACTTAATCTAATAAACTCCTTAACCCTCAGTCTCTCACGCCATTTTGTTTGTTTGATTTTCTCATTACTGTTTACTCATTTACTCATTACTTGCGTTACATATTTGCGCTATTAGATACAAATGTCTGCTGGGAAAAAAGTGAGATGGAAAATGAAACGCAAGATAGGTATCGTAATTAATTTACATGAAAATTTTTCTTATAATATAAATAACTATAAAATGAAATTATCAACATGATGTGTGTAACACAGTCTTTTAAACAACAACTAAAATATTTATAAAAAATTTAATGTTTACTAAAATATTTCAAGTATTTGCATAGTGTGTGGAACTCTCTTAAATAAAACTATATTTTTATCCAGTCTCATATCTGAAGAGGATTTGATTTTAATTCAATGCGTATTATAATGGCGTGTAAAGGTGTCATGTGCAGTTACATTGGCAAGCCGCGCGTGAGCCAGAGGCGGGTGTGAAGACGGGAATCAGCACTCGGTGCGTGGCGTGACGTCTCCGGGGGCCCATCAGCGCCCCTGGCGGTCTGGCAACCCCCCCCCCCCCACCCCCACCGCCACCCCCTAGGAGGAGGAGCAGCCGTCCCGGCCGGCGTTGATCAATAACCCGTCAGCACCGCGGGCTTCGCATTAGCAACAACCACAGTCCCGCCGTCTTGCTTCAGTGTGCTGTGTCTGCCGCCACAACCGAGGGTTGCTCCGAAACTCGCCCAAGTTAGGTTCTGTCAGTGTAATAAATAAAAGGTTGTTTTTTTCTTTCTCGGGAGCGTAGGTTAATTAATTATACTTTTGTAACTTAAAATGAAAGGTTAGTTAAATTAGATTAAAGTTATTTTAAATATTCTATAACCGAAAAAAAAAATTCTTGCAATGTGGTGGCTCAGATCAGTTGCCTAATGAAATAATCCCAGGCCCGGCCAGCAAGGATGATGTCGCCATCGCCATGGCTGGTGCACCGGGCTACGGACATAACCTACAGTCCATAACATTCTGTCATGATTCCAGATTACTTTTCATGTTTATGGGTTTAGGGAACATGACTAGTAGCTACGTAGAGGGGTGTAAGTTAAATGGCCCTGAGGCAATGTGACTGTATTTGGTACATATTTTAAACTCGAGTCGCCTAGGCGGTGGTATGTTACTCTACTGCGTGGGTTTGCCATCCCTTCTGGGAGGACGGGGTGAATTTAAAGAGTTAAATTGGTCTCCGAGCATGGGGACTTTTCTGCTCGGGACTCGATATATTTTATTTAGTTTTAAAGCTGGTTTGGATTGTGTAATAATAATTTCTTGTTAATTTACGGCTGTAATATAATTTGCTGAGTTCTGTTTGCTAGGTGTTGTTTACGTACGAGGTTCCCAAAACCACGGGCCACTGACGTCTTACCTTGACCGGGAGTAGGAGCTCGGCCTGAGGAAGGGACGAGTCTGCTTGGGGCGACTGAATTGTTGCCCATTGGAAGGGCAGCCCTTCAAGATTTTTCTGACAGTGGTTTATTTGTACAGAGACTGGAAGGGCAGCCCATCCAATTTCTGAAAACACGCTCCTTTAAGAGTTTAAATAATCCTGAAAACTTGCCCCTTGGATGGGCAGTCCATCAGGATTTTTCTAACAGTAGTGTTTTTGAAAGGTTGTCTGAATTGTTGCCCCTTGGAACTGCAGCTCATCAGGATTTTTCTGACAGTGGTGTTTTTGAAAGGTTGTCTGAATTGTTATCCCTTGGTAGGGCAGCCCATCAGAATTTTTCTGACAGTGGTTAGTTTGTAAAGTGACCTAACCTAACCTAACCTAACCTAACCACTGTCAGAAAAATCCTGAAGGGCTGCCCATCCAAGGGGCAACAATTCAGCTCCCCCGTCTGCTCGACCCACGGCCGGCTCGGAGTGTACCTGGGGTGTGCAGCGTGCAGCCAGCATCTCTGCGCCGCGCTGAAAGGACGTCGGCTGGGAGGCTGCTTCCTGGGCCGTGCGGGCTCTGCCGCGAGGTGGGCACCGGGCTCCAGGAGTCGAGTGGCCTCCTGGCCGGTGGTAGAGGCCGCCTCCACTTCTTCAGTCGGCACCCCGGCCCCTCTGGCGCCAGGGCGCTCTCTTCCCGCGGCAGGCGGGAGTGCTGGCTCCCTCCTCAGCGCTGGTGGCGGCAGGGGCGAGGGGGCGGCAGGGAAACTCTCCGCTGCTGTGAGAGCAGCAGCTTCAGTGCCGATGTCGCGTCCATGCGCCTGAGACTGTGACAGGTTGGTAAATCTGGACGCTGCTTCCCCGCAGCTCTGACGCCGGGTGGTGTTTCACGGGCGATGGCCCCCTCGCTTGCGAGGACAGCCTCGTGGGGTGGCGGGAAAGTCGATCACTCGCGCAGCCGGCGAACTCGATTGTAGGTCGAGGCTTTTGGCCAGCTCTGTTAGGTCTTCCGAGGCTTCCGAGAGTCGCAGGGCCTTCAAAACCGAGTGCAGGTGGTAGCTGGCTCAACTCGGTTCCGGACCTCCGCGACGAACAGCGGTGCCTCTGCGTCGGCTGGGGCACTCGCTCGTAGCGCGCCTCCAAGTCCGGGCCGAGCTCAAGGCTGGATTCCGGAGAGGCTTGGGCCTCGTCGAAACTATCCTTGAGGTGTTTTCTTCCTCTGATTGTCATTCGGCATGGCGCTGGAGCGACGGAAAACACCTGCATTCGCGTCCGCTCGAATATGCAATATGTTGTTTTTTTTTTGTTTTTTTTTTCCACGAGCGATCGGCAAACTTCGGAGAGCTTCGGAATAGTTCAAATGTGGCGCTCATCCCTGTGAACTGCAGGCCCCCGCAAATTATATTCGTGAAAACATTCATACTGTGATTATTTAAGTGTGATGCGCTCCGTCCCGCCCACTGATTTGCTTATTAAATTATTTGTCATCACTGTTAATTAAGGCATTTTGACTTTAATACTTCTATTTGCTCTTTACAGTTATAGTCGGTCGAATTTTTTCTTGTGTGGCAAAACACCGTCAGATTTGAAGCGCTAGTAAATACGAGACTAATAATGCGTCAATAAGGGTTGAGCCCCCGATGGATAGAACATGTCTGCATGTGCAGTATTTGTTTTTTCCAGTGATGTCATCGTTCCAGTGTAGGCGCATGCGCTTGATTGTTACTAATCAACTTTGAGTAAAGTGACAAAATGTTGTAGCGTGAAAATGTGTTTAGCTGTGACATTGATTCGTATGTCGTTGTGAAAAGCTTATGGAGCACTTCTAGGATTCAAAGTGAGACAATATAAATATTTGCCGGAAACTAAGTAAAAATCTGTATTAAATTTAAAACTACAAAGTAATTAAAGATGTAGTCACATATGAATTTTAAATATGCTTGTGATTATATATAAGCCAAGTCAGAGGAAAGCTCGCGTCGAAAGGAATCCAAAAAGCCTAAAATGTCCAGTTCCTAGAGAATAAAAGAACTACGGCAGCGACAAAATGAAATAAAAAAATACGAAACACTTGTCTTGATTTTATCCCTGCATTTTCACTAAAAATCTACGGTGCGGACCTGAATGTGCCTTTCTCTGATTATTTTCTGTCAATCCATTATCGTATCTCACTTTAATTGGTTGTTGGGTCACAAATGATGGTACCCATATATTTACCAAACTTTATGTTCTAGCTGTGAAAGGTTACTCGAGTGATTGTAATTCTGAACCCTTGCGTGACTTTTTACCGATCTTTGATACTACTTAGTACTGCTAAGAAAATTAGATCCAAAAACATAAAACTTAATAACAAAAATATAACGGTACAACCAACTAGTAGTGAGAGGCCTAGCCTCATGGCACACTTCATCACTGTTAGTTCAAGAACATTTACACTCTGTGATCTGAATGGCATAGGTTTTATTTCACGCGGAAACAAGACATTTTTTCTCGGCTTGCTCCCAAGACATATAGTTCAAATATTTTTTGTCAGTTAGTCTCCAGTTAAACATTTGCCATAAACATCAAAAATGTAAAGATTAAGCTCTCAAAATTGTCTATTCTCTGTACCTATACAAACCTCTCCATTTGGGTACATTCTTCTCAGTATGTTGAATTTGTTTCAAAAATAAATTAACACATACTATCCCGAATTCCGGGAAGCTAGTTAGCGCTTGTAATGTGAGTAGTAAAAAAATGTTGTTCTCCTTGTACTTATTGGTTCATTGGGTTTTTTTTTCTAAACATATTGTTACGAAGACTCTAGCGACGGTGTTGGCCAGCCTGCACGCGCGTCTGCCTGCGTTTGTGGTGCTATGCGGGTAGCGCCTATTACTGCTACATGCCTAATCCTATCAGCAGCGGCGCCTCGCTACCCCCTTCCCCTTCTCCAGTGCTTTCTTATTGATCACGAAGATTCTCTGCGTCTCTCGAGCGTTCTCACGTTCACAGTTCACGTTCTGCGTAAAGTGGCGTATCTAGGATGCCATTGTTTCCGAAGCTTCGGGTGCTATTTCGGGGGTTCTGATGATGCGACACTTCGTGTCGAGACCTTTCCAGAGCGGGACTTGGCAGATATTTAAGACGGAGAAACTGACCTGCGACGACAGTGAAGTGAAGCTTGTGAGTGACCCATTGGTGAACGGCGGAATTTGTGTGTGAAGATTGGTGCATCGGAGACCGAAGCATACGGCTGTTGTGTGTGCGGCGGACGAGTGACAAGTGCGAGGCAGTGTGTTGGCAACCAAGCAAACAGCACAGAAGGTGGAGAAAGTGCAAACAAGAGCAGAGAGAAAACAGACTAGTGTTATTAGCACCAAAAACCAACATTTACTTTAACTTTACCAGGTGCGTCATACACAAAACATCAAGGGAAAAGGGTGTCATAAAACATTAGTGAAATTTACAAGTAACCTTGTACAACATTAGACATTCTGACTTTTAAAACTTACTGGCCATTAAAGAAAATAACAAACTATAAACTTATACTTAGCTCTCCAACAACCTCCATACTCTCGTGCATCTCTCTCTCTCTTCTCTCTCTCTCTCTCTCTCTCTCTCTCTCTCTCTCTCTCTCTCTCTGATGGCATTGATTCATGGTGGTATCGTCTTGATGTCTAAAACCCCGAGTATTTATACCCTAAATTTTCCCTCTCCCTCCTATTACCTCTCAAACTCTCTAGGATGAAATAGGAAGTCTGAAACGGTTACAGAAAGTTCTAGAAGGTTCTTCACTGTAGTCAAAACAATCAATACACAGGCGAGTCTTCCGATTGTAATCTTCTTTTTGCCACGATCTCGCTTGGTATAGTTTGTAAGTTTGAAGCTGTTTTGTAAGGAACCCTCGTGATTTTGCTGTTTTTAGGTCAGTCTTAAACAGCAGTAGCCTATCTATGACTTGTGATGTTACAAGATGATGATCCCACATGGTAAACAGGTAAGGTTATGTTTCTCTCGGGTCCCTAAATGTTTTTAATGTATAATATTAAAACGAAACGTCTAGCGACCAAACACACGGTCAGATTATATTTAAATTAGTTATTTTTTTAATTATATATGTTGTGTATCAAAACGAGCCAACATAAAATACAGATAATTAATTACGTAACGCTGTAATTTACTCATAAACACTTCCAGTGAATTTTAAAACTATATGACATTTTAATCTGCTGTACTTATCAGCAGATTCAAGATACATTAATGGATTCAATGTGATTAAATCAGACGTTATACAAAATAACTATGCTAAAGCTCATAACTTTTGCTCCGCCTTCTTCATTGTTTAACAACCACATTATTAAAAAAGCCAATCAACACGCTTCTTCCTCGTGCAAACAGAAATAGCTCCAAAACATGATCTACGAAGGTTCAATTAACATCAAACATGAATTTAAAATACACAAATTGAGTTATAAATGACAATGAAAACATTATTATTTATAAATATAGTTTAAGTTTAAAATTTTCGTGATTCAAGTAAACAAACAATAAATGTGCTTGTGGCGAATACAAAACAAAACAAATCCCAATATTAGCATAAAAAACTATGTTTATATAAGCTGAAAGATAAACATCATATGCATAAAAGTCATTCATTGGTTTATAATTTGCCCACAGATCCACGTGGTTTTTTTTTACTAACGGTATTCCACCAGACACGTGTTTTTTATTGAATAGTTATAACTGTGAAGTAGTAAATTAGCAAAAAAATTAAGAAAAATGAAATATCACACACATGCTGTTTTGAAACCCGGACACACGGAAAGACACGAGAGTTTACAACCTCAACGACTCACCGACGTCTGCATCAGTATTATTTACGGACAATCCGTAACACAGTGGGCAGCTCTGCCTGAGATGACGCAGTCTGTGTATCGTGTTCGGAACGTGTGTCCCACCCGAGTTGTTTGTGACAAGAGCTTCAGCGACGCATTCCAGCAAGTCGGGAGAGCGCCGATCGGACAGCTATAGCTCCCGATATATCCACCCACCACCCGCCTACCCCCACCACGACTCAATCCTACATCACACTGGCCGCTCGAGCCGTCGAGGGGTTTGTGGGGGGGGGGGGGGGCAGGCGGGGATCATTATCGGAAGCATGCGCCCGGCGAATACCGAACCACCGCCATCCATTCCCCTTCCCCCTGCCCAACAGCCTCCGCCGACCAACTCGCCCTATATGCGCCGACCATTTAGCCGCATATTTCCACTGCGTTATTGCCTCTCGCGGCGTAGGCCGTGCTGGGGTGCGGCGGGGAGGGGGCCGAATATGTCAGATATTCCTGCCGGCCGGGTCCTGCGCGCTCAAAAGTTCTCAGCCTCCTGCGACCATCCAAACACGGCGACGGACATCGCAGGTGGTTTGTGACGTCAGGTTACACCGTGGCAAATGTTTGTCCATGTTCCTATAACTTCCAGTGAAAACCTCGACGTTCTACAGGAAATCGACCGTGCAATTATGACACGGCACTTTTGCTCGTTATTTCTACTAACACATTTATGAGAGATGGCACAGGTTCATGGGAAATTTCCCTTGCGGTTTTTTTAGGTTACTAACTTCTATTACAAATTTAGAAACGTTACCAATTTTTTCCTACGCGTGGCTGATAACACTGTGGCATACACATCAATATTGTTATAGTAACCTGGACTAACAATGATATTTAAGATAAAATGTATTCTACACGTGTAGCCTACTCTTAATGGGGTTTAACACGTTTTTTTCAAAACAATACAGACGGTGGCTGGTAACAGCGTTCGGACTCTTTAGTGTTATAGATATATAAACTAGAGGTTAGAGGTCGATAAAAGAAAGGTACGTGTAGGTGTCATTGTTTTAATATGAATTAACATATAATAATTATTTTAGCTGCATTGGTTAGTTGGCATTCAAATAATTCATGTAACATGATACATGACTAAGCGAGAGACGCACTTAGAGTTATAAAGAATTGTTGAAGGACCCATGAAACTGAACAGTGGTATGTGTTGCATTATTGATTATAAATATTAAGTTAAGAATTTGAATTTCAATCATAACTTATGACTGGATGAGTATTCAGTGTACAGTAGAACCAATAATTTACTGGTTATTTATAGTAATCATAGGTTTAAAGTCTCTACACTTATTAAAAGTCATTTCAGCTGTTCATCAGCTGTATGTGTTATTTTTATAGTTTTCTTTTTTAATCTAAATTACAAACTTTTTTGCAAATAAGTATTTTCCTAGCAAAGAATATTTTTTTAAGATATTTTCGATTTGGTAATTAATGGCTTCAGAAAACTGCCAACATTAAGCAACCTAATATTTAATAAATAAATTATTTCAAAATGACGTAAATTTTAGTTAAAATCTCATTAGTTTAATGTTTTATACCTAACCATGTCAAAAAAAGTTACATGTTTCAAATCGTTTATAAATGATTTTTTAGGCTTTGCTAATGTCTGGAAATAATTTTCGATATGTAATCAATGTGTGAATTAAAATGCTAGTAGTATTCTACATTTAAAATCTTACTATGTACAAAGTATAAACTAAAAATTTATGGCATAAAGGCTTATTATCAATATGCGATAAATGGGTTAGTTCCATCATAAGTAATTCAAATAATTTTTTTATAATTATAAATATTAACACCTTGGAAGAATATATATGTTTGATGCAGTGAATATATTTGTAAATATTTCTGATTATAAAGCAGGTGGCCAAGTTTATGTCAGTCAACGCTGAGTAAAATAATTAACTTATTATTGAGAAGATTAAAAAATGGTGTCACGTCACATTGTATGGAAATGTATTTAATAGAAATGTTTGAATATAGTTTTCACCACAACAATAACTTATTCAGTTTAAAAATTCTATATTTATTTTTTTAGTTATATTTTCAAACTTAAATCTATTTTTCGTAGATTTTTAATCCCGCGAATATTATTGAGATATTTAAATTTGTTTTTAATTAGAGCCTTAATTTTAGTGTTTTTTTTGTCAAAACTGTTAACTAAATCTCTGTTTATTGAAGAAACTTTCAAAAATTATTAAATACTAAATTTTATTGAAAACTTTAAACGATGAGGGTTAAAATACCGACACTTTCAAATAAAGCAGGATTATGACTGGATAATATTTTTTTTTTTTTTTGCAAATTATATATTTCGGGTTACTTTGTGTGAAAAACACTACGGCTAAGTTTTTTACATTTATTAAGTTGTCTCATTACCATGATATAAAAATATATCGCAAAAAGTCAAATAATTTTCCACCGATAAACGACAGTGATATTTAAAAAATAGTAATTTAGTTGTTATATAATACCAATTTATGGATTTTGATATATTCTGTCACCACATAAATATATTTTACCAAATGTAGGAAAAACCAAAAGCTCTCTCCCTAAAGTGTGGCTCGCGCAAGTATAAAACTTCGTTGTTACACTGCTTACATAGTTTTATCTATTCTTCACTTATTTTTGCGGATAACTCCTGTCACGTTGCCGCCCGCTCGGTAGTGGCGTGTAGCAAGGTGCCTACCCCTTCAGGCGGAACCCGACTGTGCTCGAGGTGATCAGGCTAACTATGTGTACTCACCAATACACACAGGGAGCGAGACGACATAGTGGTATACACTGCACTCATATTCCAGAGGGCCCGGGTTTGAATACCACTCAAACCATCTTGGTTTATTGCATCCAGGCAAATGCCGGGATGGTTCCTTGAAGTCAGTTTTTGTATATGTTACGTGATTTCCGGATTATTGGAGAATTTTAAACTATATTTTGAAAAACAGCCCTCGCCGTTTTCTTGTATATTAAAGTGCATCATGAAATCTTACAATCAAAACGTAATGAAATTTTCACATAATATATAAACGACATCTGGCCCTCGTTTGAATTTATAATGGTCAAAAATTATTAATTTTTCATTTTCTACCACTTTTTGATTGTAAAACTAAAGGTATGTCAAATGCAGTGTTAGGTACATTTGGTTTTATTTCGATAAATTATAGGATTTTTTAAAAAACTACAGGAAATATACTAAAGCAGGTTTTTCGCTTATTTTCTGATGCAAAAGGCCTCTAGAAATCTGAAAATATGTGAATAGGTTTATTTTAGGCTCTAGTGTAGCAATATCGAATATGTTTAATTTAAATTATTTTTTTAATCGGTTTAAATTTGAAATACAATAATCTTAGATTTTAAAAGATTTTTTGGGTAAATTGATGCATGTCAACTGGCATAGAAGAATGGTTTGAGATCATTTTAAAAATAAGAACCTATTTCTAACGAGAAAATGGTCCCAAGTATAATTATATAGGCTAACCTTAAAATCTTAAACCCACTAACTGACTTATTACTGTACATCTGAATACAATATCATCTTAATACAAAAGAAGTTAGATATTTAATATGAGTACACAGGTTGATCGTAGATCATAGAGAAGCACTAAGAAATAATATTTTGGGCCCATTATCTATACAAACCTTTACTATTCCGTGTGAATAACGTGTATACTCTGATTATTTAATAGAGTAGAGAGTAAGACAACCGTAAAATTCTTTGCAATTTTTGGCGCCGTGTTTGTTACAATTCTGAGAATTTATGTATTTACATTGTAAATCACTTTTATTTACTTTTTTATTAATGCTTTCCTGTGAGACGAAAAGTTGACATTTCACTTTCAATTAAAATTCATAGTAAATTAATTCACTTTTTAATACTTCCACTGTGGTATTTTGGGTTAATCCATGTTAATAAAGGAAAGATTTTGGTTGTCTGTAGCTCTCGTAGCGAGAAGACAGCGAGGCCTAGTGATATGAAGTTGGGTATATTTGATTCTCCACGAGGAGCCCAATTGCACCTCGAAGTGATTTGTTCGAAATTTAAATTAGTTCTTTTGACGTGAATACGTCTTTAAAATTCCTTCCATAGTGGGGGGCAATTCAAAAAACGAATGATAACGAAATCGGGGGATACAGTGTAGTGTTGCAACTACATATCTATCATCTCCATATAAAATTTAATTACACCACTGGATAGCTAAAGGATCAAAGTATTCGTTACGCTAAGTAAGGACTGTGACGCATCGCGCGCGATGGAGGGGGAAGCGCCGCCATTTTGAGGTCATTTTGCTGCGTTTAGAGATTTCCATTTAGTATAACTTTTGACTCGGAGAAGCTACGACGTTCGTTTAGGTTTCAATCGTCAGATCTCGTCAAAATCTATCGATTGCATGTATGGATAATTTGTGTAAAATAGTTACAGTGAATACATATGATTTTAAAATATAAAAAAAAATAATCAAAAATATATAATGTCGGCCTATACGCGACTTCTTAGTGTTCAAACATGATTATAACATACATAAAATAGCGTATAGAAAATATTACCTGTTATGTACACGTCTTCACGTACAACACACGGCCGTGTACATGACAAAGCCACGCCCCATTTTGTTTTATTCAAATATTATTTCTACGTTTATGGACCACGTTTTCTCGTTGTTTTCAATGGCAACGCCGTTGCATTGTTCTTAATCATGGCAACGGTTGTATAATTAGTGATTCTTTCTTCGTCTCCATGGCAATGGGTGCCACAATGTTGACGTCTCATTCGCTTTTGTATCGTGATTTAGTCTTTGTGTGATTGTTATATTTGCTATCATATCGAAACGGTATTGGTTAATTAATGCGAATTTGAAAGTTCTTAAAAACAAATGTCTTTTTTATTTATATTTTTCTTCCCGTTTATCAGAGTTGAATGATTTTTGTTTCATGATTTGGTTTTCAAAATTATATTCAATTTTTTTTATTTTATTATTGTTCGAGGCGGGGCACTGGCGTCCCCCAAGGCAGGCATGTACAGGGCCTAATGAGGAGTGCGAGACGAACATGACTGTAGGCGTCCAAAATGGAGCACGGGTACTCAACTTGATCAATAAATTACGTGAGTGTAATTTATTTTTTATTTTAATAATATTATCGACATTTATAAAGCTAAATTTACAAAACAATTTCTAAATGTATGTTCCAGTTTATTTTGAAAATGTTATTTAAAGCGTTACTTTTTTTTTAATTTTCGGTGGGGGGAGAGGGGTAGAACCACTTTTTTTTTCTGGAAGCATTTTCTTTGCCTCAGTCTCCCCAGTATGACCACTTTCCAAAATATAAGGGGACGTAAAAGTAATTGGCCGAGCGCCCTGCACAGTCTCGGACCGCCAATGCTTGATTAGATTCGGATATATATTTAACTATCTTAAAACCACATTTACCACTTTTACACCCCCTTAAGGGAAGGATTCTGTGATTATTAAGCCTAGTTTTTAAGTTGGTTAAAGCCCTTACTAATGAGAAAAAATTTGATCAAAATCCGTCAAGTAGTTTTCAATTGATGCTGAACAGACCAACAAAAAATATTAATAACTATATCTTTGAGTTCAAAATAATGTAAATAGCCAAATTCAATTTTTTTTTAAATTCAATGTACGGAATTTTACCTTAAACGGTTTTATTATTAGAATATATGTAAATAAAAACAAGACTTTCTTAGACATGGATAAATTTAATACTATAAATATGACATTACGTGTGGCAGCCTTTAGCACAGGTCATCCTGGCGCATTGTTGAGCCATCTCTTCCAGATCGTTAGCCATCGCGGAGTGGGAAGACTGCCACAGAGTCTGCGCGGCGCGTGCACGGCGTATCTCATCCTCCGCTTCCCCGCAGCCCCGCCTGCTCGATCTTGTGGTCCTCCGCCTTCGTCTTTACGTCAAACAATTACATACGCGCCAGCATGAGGTCGTATATTGCTTCGAAGACTTCTTTCTACGACAGCTTGGATCCCTTCTCCAGGTTCTCAACTTCTTCACCAGCACGGCCACTTCCTCTGCCTCCTCGTGCGACGACACAAGAACCAAATCCTTAAGCTGTTTGCTTAAGCCTTGTATTTCTTGGCGCAATATCGGGAGGGTGGTCTCCTTCTCGGTTACAGCGTGGTTTTCCATGCCTGCCAGCAACAGACCGTAGACAGTGTCTCAGTTACAGCTGCAGCAATGTTTAACATGCTGGACTTAATGGTAACTACTCCTTGGTGATGGCTGTGTCTCCACCAGTTGCCCTAGTATCATGGAAATGTATACGCCATTTCAACGCAATTTGGAGGTGTTTGAGTAGGAGTTACAATGAGAAGCTTAAGTAACCAATCCCAGCATCATTACAACTCACTTCCCATTAACCATTCGGCTATCCTGTGGTATACTTAGGGAAATCTCGTCCCAAAAGTATCATAGTCACCTAATGAAGACAGTCACATCTTTGGGACTCATCAGACAATTCGTAGGGCCTGTGAGATCGCCAAAGTGCATCCAACTTCTACTAGCTTAACAGGCAAGTGCCAGAGCTGTTTCGCCACTCACTGCATACGCCGGTCAATTGAGTGGGGACCCCTCTAGACGTGCTCAAATCAACCAGAGCTACCATCTGCCAGTGCGAGTTCACACCATGCGGTAGAGAACACCTCATCTGGGAACCCCAGAATCAACCAGGGTCCTCCTGCACTACTGTCTATATTTGCAATGCACTTGTGGTCTTATAAGATGTGTTAGCCCATAAGCTAGCACTGTAACTGCCCCCATCCGAGATATAGGAGATACCTGGGAAACTGGTTCCGTAGGGCCAGCCCCTGGTGGCCCCACTGGTTCTGGTGCCCCGGTGCTTACAGCTTTCTTCCATGCCCGGTTGCGCCCAGTTTCAGAGCAGAAGCCGCACTACGACTATTTTTGCGATTATAGCATAGTTTCTTCACAGTAAACCTAGGCATTTGGGACTCAGTGGCCTGAGGGCCCAGCAGTGCTGATCCCACAGATAAGTTTCCGAACCATCTATCGTTGCTTACAGAGAGGTATTTTCCACCTTACCAGATACCTCTTGTCAATATCTGAGGATTTCGATGGAGGAAGACTCCCTGACACACCTCACTTTAGTAAACATCCTTGGTACAACGAGGATGTAGTACCTAAGTTGCCTTTAGTGCGAAGAGGCTATGTAATCGCACCAAACACTCGTTCTGTGATCCTGATGTATCCTGTCATGGAGACTAGTGCTGGCAACTGCTTCGACATCTCAAATGACAGGCACCTTCCCTCGTAAGGGCTAGGACACTCCCAATGAACTGGTGGAGCTGGCCCGCCTCACCCGTACACGACCCGCCCTGGGTCGCCGGCGAGCGACACCCGCAGCTACAAGGGTCCAGGGAACACCACCCCGACTGGGCTGGCTGGGGCTGGAGGTTGGCATTCTGCTCTGGGTTCCAGTCACTCTGAACGGGTGGCTCATGGTCGTACTGGTGGACACTGCAGCAAGTCACACCTCGTCTCCGAGGTGGACCTGGCAACATCCAGCTGGCTCACGACCAGGCATGTCTAGGGCTGCTATTCTCACATGCACTAGTCTCGTCTCGTCATGACCCCCACTCACGACTATCTGCCTCAAATTACAATAACAGGGGTAGGCGACATAAAGACTCCTGCCTACTTGTCGTAGCTGCCGACTTAGGAGGTACGGCTACTGTTGAACGCTGGAAACTGGTAGTCTTCTTTTCTACTTTACCCACGAGCCAAAGCTGTTAAGATGACGAACTCGTGCATTTGGCAGCATGCACCTGTATATGTATATGGACATCGCGAAACGTACTAAAAATTGTGGTGTGTTAAATTAATCTTTTTCATACTGTAACTGTTCTGGAATATATTTTGTAAACATAAATAATTTTAATATGAAATAATTTCAACTTTAAGAATTTGTGGTTAAATTAGCTTTATTGCATTTATGAGGTAACATCTCAGTATTCCTGTAGCAGAACGGTTAAGTGCATGGTGTCAGTGAAAGAAACAATTAGACTTACCTAAATAATGGTTCTATCTTTGTTATTGTATTTCATAATGTTTTTATATACTACATAATTGCATTTTATGTACTGTACTTAACACAAAGATATTATTAATTTTTTTATTTAGTTTTTTGCTGTAATGACTTTTAATACTTCTTTCTGTCTGTTTTTTTTTTCACTTTTCTTATTAGTTAAGCCTACACCAAATATCTAAAATTTAATTTAAAATAAAAAATTTAAATACTAGTATTATAATATATAAGTAAATGTAAATTAGCTTTTTAACTAAAATACATTTACAAGGAAGTCAATGTCCATTAATTTTTGATGTTTAAATGGACAATGATATGAGTGCAATGTGGTTTTCTTTCACTTAGGATTTTGGTTTATGATGAGGATTTTACTATCTTAAACTCTGCTTGTTTCTTGGTTAGATCTTGAAAATATAATTTTTTTTACAATTCCTCAAAAATCTAAATAGGTACAATTATGTTTGCTCAACAACCAGTACCACTCAAAATCAATGCAGACAGCAATGTCAAAGCACCCAGCCCCCCGCATGGTGGACTCACTTCTACTCTGTACAACTCTTCATCCAGATCCATCCTTCTGTTTCCTGAAACCAACCTGCTTGATATTAATGCATGAAATTTTACATCCCACATGTAAGTGCCCAGGGTTTTCCCTGTGTCTATGAAGGTTTTACCCGCGCCCAACGTATCTAGTTTTTGTCTAGAATAGTCAGTGAGGGGAGTTAGTCATGGCGCCAATCGCTACCATAGCTGGCCAATCCCCCTCCTATCACATGATGCATGCTACCCCTCCTGCATGGCTAACACCCAGCATGATTAGAGCATTTAGGCTTCGGTCTGCGATGCACTTAGTATCCCTCCCTAACACAGACCCATCCCAAACACAATTAGTTTTTAGTTAGGTTAGGAACAAAATCGCTTCCTCAAAGTCTTCTAGTTAAATACTGAAATGTGTGATAGGATTATATTTTCTATTGAGCTCTTCTTCTTACCTACAATGTACGAATTTTGTCTGGATTCACTCAACTCGCTTAAACCTTCGCCCCATCCCCCACACATACTTCCTGGGCACTCCCCTGTGTCACCTCCACTGGATCCTCCGCTCCCACGCAGACCTCTTCCTGCGACAATGCCGATGCAGTGACAACCCCCTCATCATACAGCTGATGGAGCCGCTGCCTCCCGCGCCACATCCTTGACGACCGCTCTTCAGCTCGGACCATCTACGCGACGACCCTGACAACGACTCAGACGACATCCTGACGGCCTGTGGGCCCAGTGGCTGACGACGGGGACCTCCACATCGACGGGTAGCCACCTGGGACCTACCACTCCACCACAGCATTCGCCGACCATCTCCACCTCATCTCCGAATCTCAGTGCAGCCCCCATCAGCTGCACTGCGCCACCACCGCCTGATGGAGCACCCCCAGCAGCCCACACCATCTCCCCCCACCCAACAAGCAGCCAGACCATCAAGAACCCTTGTCATTGGCGAAGTCCTGCCTCATTCACCATCATCATTTTATGTCGCTCTTTTAATTCTGTACAGTTTTTGTTTTTACCATGTATGATTTTATAATAAATTGATGTTTTTGGGCCGGCCCCAGTGAAATGTGGCACACATAATCAAATAAAATCTCCTTCTTACCTACAATGTACAAACTCTGTACACTAAACCCACTTACACTGTGGGTAATATTCATTGTAAGAAGCATACTTCTTAACGGTGTGGCACTCGGTCCAAAATTATAATGAATGCCACATGGACTATGATGATAGAAGGCCTTGTACGTTCTCGGGTCATTTTCAGCATAAATAAAAGGAAGTTCGCAATAATGTTCACCTAATCGGTTTCTCTGTGCAGGTGATACTGTAAGATGCCTTAGGGCGATATTCCAAGACATCGGGTAAGATAGCGAATATGCACTACCTTGTTACACAGCTGTAATTCGCAAACCTTATTCCATAATGTTTCCGAATCCAATCCCTGTTAGGTAACGAAAAAGCAACCGGTTCAATAAACTGTGCCCTGTATGATGTTAGAAACTGATTTAAATGCATTCTAGTAGATGTTTGGCAACCATCGATACATTTGCTATGCTATATATATATATATATATATATATATATATATATATATATATATGTGTGTATGTGTGTGTGTATGTGTGTGTAACAAATAGCAGCACTATCGTGCGAATTAAATAGTGTAATTTTAATTTCTTCTAGTACATTTAAAATTGCGATTATTTGTTTTTCATTTCCTTTATAGTGTGCAATATGTATTCCAGGACAGTTTCGCTATCATAAAGTTTAATTTGGCACACCAACATGTATGTTCCCCGATGATCATAAAAAACAACTATAGGTATACGAGTAAATGGAGACAGATGCGGTTTAGCCATCAGGATGTAATCAGCGAAAAAAAATATCTCTGAACATGCGCATAATTTGGCAACAGAACAGCAATGGATAGGACACCAAAATCTATTGCCTAAAAAAAAAAGGACTTTCTGTGTCCTATAGTGCACTAGGAATATGGTTAGGGTATACTGTATAGCATATTCAACACCTAAACCCCTTATTTTTGAGTGTTGTAATATCGGCCTTAACGACTCAAGTTATTTTCGTGAGACCCAAGACACGCTTGTACCTGGGTTAAAAAATTATTATTAATGTATTACACTGAAACAATTAAGTAAAGTGGTCGGTGTAGCCTGTTTAGGGCTAACCGCGAAGCCTATGTAAAGAGATTCATAAAACTTATGCTATTGCTGAAATATGTATGGTGAAAAACAAATGAAGGCTCCACAGAGCAACTCGCACTAGCCCAGCTGAAGGCCGAAGATTAACTAAGCGATTACATGGTCTCTTCGCGCCAGCCCAACGTTACTTCTCCCACAAAAATGTTCAGGTCATGTCTCGGGCCTGATCGCGCGAATCCATAAGTTGGTTGAATCTAGTTACAAGTTTTTTTCAATGAAGAACTTTGCCTATTAATTACTGATTCACTGAGATTACCATTAAAATACACAACACACTCTCGAATCTAATGTTTCGCAGGCGTGAATCGACAGACTGACCACTGGGGTCGTTCGATTCGCAGCACACATTGCACCACGATGCGCCAAAAGCCCATTCTGGTCGCACACTATGCGCACACACCTTTGTGAGTCAGAGAGAGGCCATAATGGTCTGTGCGAGCAATCGGATTATCAGTGGTCGTCACTAACTAAATTAATATATATATTTTTTGCAATCCTGAATAAGCCTATTAGATTACATACGAAACTATTTTCATTACGATTAATAATGACGCCGACCGCCAATGCGCCTCTATGTCGCATAGACCGCTATGCCTCATCAACGTCTCGCAAAGGCGTGTGCACCGAACGCGCTCGTGCGCGCAGCAAAGTGTAGTTCGTGCGACGAGGCGAACGCCAGGCAACGAGTGCTACGCCGGCGAAAGGATCCGGCCGGGTGTGGCATATCCCTCCGCCGTGCTACAACAAATTAATTTGTGTATATTTTTCCACAGGTTTTTATTAAACATTACTTTTCATCAATTAATATTTCAGTCCTTTCAAAATCATGTTTCACTGTGCGTTTTGTCCCGAACCTGGCCGGTTTAGTTTCCCGCGAAATTCACACGTTTCCGCGGGAGGGCTGGCGGGGGAAGGGGGTCGCGCGCGGCGACACCGTCAGTGTCCTTCAGGAGCTCCGAGAGGCCGGCAGCCTGCGCGCAACGCGGGACCACCAACCTTTGCTTTCACCGACATGTAGTTTCAATAGTATAATATCTTCTTAATCTTTTACGTACAGTTCCGCTGTCGGCCTCAATCTACCATGAGGTATTTCACTTAATTAAATCAGTGCTCCAAGATGAGTGTTCTACATAATACATGAGTACTGTGGGGAGTCTACGAGACTTTACGTCGGCGCTTCACACCCCAACTTAGCTTACCGGCTACTTAGTTTTGGCCCGCACGGGGCAGCCAGAAGGCGACATGTGCCACCGAACGTACTAACGAATCAGTCCCTGGGACACATCTAGGTATCACGTAGAGTCGCCGGAGAAACGGGCCTACGTGCCACTAGCCCAGTATAAGGTTACGTAATAGCGAAATGTTTTCTCGTCAAAGTATAATTTGTCATGTTAGAGTTTAGGTATCACCGCTGCACTGTATCGTGCCACCAAATGTACTAACGAATCAGTCCCTGGGACACATCTAGGTATCACGTAGAGTCGCCGGAGACACGGGCCTACGTTCCACTAGCCCAGTATACTAAGTGTTAGGTAATAGTGAAGTGTTTTGTTCGTCAAGATATAATTCGTCATGTTAGAGTGTTTTTTGTAACCGCCGCATCACGTGTACAAGTCCGCCCCTCACGCGCATTAAAATCGTGAGCCGCCACTGAGGAAGTGAGCTGCGCGTGTGACTAGTCGCGTCGGGAAAACCGTTACGGCCAGAACGGGCAGCACTATGTATAGGGCTGTGCCGTAATAAATTCATCAACCATTCTCCAGAAACTTTGTGTTCTTCTTCAGGCATCCCGAGTGGCCATAACAGCTCGCGGGGCCCTACTGCGTTAACTCCTACCTCTAGCCACAAGGCCGAACCCTCCCTGAGATCTCGAACCCAAGCAAAAATCACGTAAAAATCATAGGAGGTAGCGGGGACGGCGTCAATAAAATACCACACTTGACACAAGTAGTAGCAAAACAGAAACACCTACGCCAACAGTTAACGTGGCACTATTGATATAGTGACATAGATACATCATAACTCTTAAAAGTGCTTTGCAGATCAATTAAATTTAAAGACGTGTGCTGATTTCCTATAAAAACAATCACAAATTTTAGTAGAACAAAAAATACCTAATTTATTTGAGAGGTTATTTATGTGTAAATTTCCCCTAAACTCGAGATTTAATATAGAATGGGGTTCTGAATTTTTTGTTATCATTGTTTTAAAATAATCACAGTATGATTACAGTTTTACAATCCTTCTTAACAATATCACTTTAAGCTTATAACAAACTTCTAACTCAAACCTTTATGCAGCTACAGTTTTTTTGCGAGCTAGAGATGATGTGTCCCAGAAGAAAAAGTGATTTTATTATTTATACTAGACTCTAACTCCCTAATTACTTACCTACCTTTAGTAAAACTGACGTCGTACCGACCATGGCCTTTAAGCCCGTGCTCCGCACCGCCAGTACCGTATCCCGTTTTCGGAGCACGCCCCTTGCCCAGCCGAAATGAGTCAGGCGAGCGCCTCGGGCGTGACCCCAATAGACAACAAACCAAATTAACAGTCACCGCGGCCACTGGCCTAAATTAAAATGCCCGTGAATGTCGGAATAGGATAAGTCCCTCTAAAACAATTCACAGTGGGACAACATTGTAGAAAATTTACAGTCGCCAACTTGATGTCACATTTTAAATAATTAAATACATTAAAACTATTGTTAAACCTTAAGCACCAATTACCAGGTGCTACATTTTAATTGGGCACCTGGAACATGTTTTAACTGGTAAGATAGTAAATTAAATTAATATAAGTTTTTTGACGCCGACTCACAAAGAAGAGAAAGTTTCTCTTCCTTGCGAGGCGGCCATGTCCGGCAGTCTCGAACCACTCCGTGCCGGGAACAGACGTGTGTCCGTGGGCAGCATCCAAGTTTCTTTGATTTTATTACTTTTTATTCTGTACTAAATCTTTAAATTTAAAACCTTTTGTTAATTCACCGCTGCCCACGTCAACTCGGCGCATATTTTGCGGAGCCGGGCCTATCCCGACCGTCTTCAGTGTGATACCGCGATAAGTATCGTAGCACAAAACGTACGGTACTGGCCGACTCCAGCGAAAGTGTTTTTACTTAAGGACGCCGTGCATATGCCTGCCGGCTGCACACACGTAAGTGTTTCGCCGAATTTAGGAGCCCGCTCATAGAGCACCCCCTGCACCCATTAATGTTCGGCGCTGGCCGTCTCCAGCGAGCATCGACCCGCGTCCCGCGAGACTGCCGCGGTAACCATTAATGTCGCGTAGCGTTATGTTTTTTCTGTATTAATCGTGTAACGGCTAGACGTCGCCAAGTGTTGGTGAGAGTGTTTTGTAGCGGGACTAGATTAAAGGTAATTCTCACCAACTCGTGTATACTAATTTTCCGGAGTCTCCCGTCCTCCACACGGCCGAGCGGCCTTCACAGTCAAGAGAGAACCATTCAGGGTAGATTCAAGCCGTGTACCTGGCGGGGCACGCGGGGGCAGAGTACCCACGACCCAACATCAACGGCCTAGCAGTCCGCTAGCCTGGCGCCCCTCCGGACAACAAGAGCACCGCGACGCCCGTAGCGCCCGTCAGGTACCCCCCGGGCCTTTCACATAGGTCGGGTGACGGCAAAACATACTGCCTCCATTATATGAGCCAATTCTTGATTTTTGCCATTGAATTAACATTTACATAAATTTTCCCTCAAAACTATTAAACTCATGGCAATAAGTGTTTACAAATAGCGATAAGACCAATATTCTAAGACTCAAAAATAAGGATTTAGATGTTCAATATGCCACACCTGTACCCTAACAATATTCCTAGTTCTCGATAAAACACATCCAGTTCTTTTTCATATATATATATAGGCAATGGCTTTTGGTATCCTGTTCATTGCTGTACTGTAGCCCAAATTACTCGCATGTGCAGAACTCACTTTTTTGCTGATTTCTCCCTGATGGCTAAACTGCATTTGTTGCGATTAACTCTTATATAGACATTTTTATGATAATTGGGGGATGTACCAAGCATATTGGTGTGCCAAATGAAACTTTATGATAGCGAAACTGTACTCGAATACATTTTTTACTCTTTAATGGTCATAAAGACAAAAAATAGCAATTTTTCTGGAATAAGGTTGACGCCGTCCCCGCTGCCTGTCCTGAAATTTTGATAATTAAATTACGTTAGCTAGGATTGGGTCTCGAGGGCAGGGTTCTTTGCCTCGTGGCTGCAGGCAGGGATGCGTCTACAAAGGGCCCCCCGGGCTGTTATGGCCACCCAGGACGCCATAACTATTAAAAAACACACGTAACTGATTTTATTGCTGTGTCACACATTACAGTACTTTACTTCGTACAATACACATTCACGTGACTGGCCGTATCATCGCCGACCTCATCTCCGCTCACACGGCCCTCGATTGGCGGTACTGGTTAGCGTCTGGCAGTATTCCGGGAGACTACCACATCGAGAGGCACAGGCTACCCTGAGAGCTACGGCGACGATGATTAAAGCACGCGGCGTATTTCGTGATTAGGACGTGGTAGTCCGGGCGGTGCGTTATACAGAGAGTTCACAAATTACTGATTGAGAAATTACACAAATCACTAAAACGGACACTTACGCATGGTTTATGGCGAACACTAACACTAACACTGAAATAAGACAATAAAGTTACTACAAGCAAGTCCCGGGGCTCGGGATGATATTAGTCCCTTCGTTCAGGGAAATTACGTAAATCGAGGCTCGTCCTCGTGGTGGCGTGGGCCGCGTTAAGCTGGGTATGGGCGCGGTGGTACCTGACGTGGTAACTCACCCGCGACCGCGGCACGTCCCAGGATGTGATGCGTTCTAAAGTTTGGTTTCGCGTTAGGCGTAATGCCGCCCCGCGTGGGCAATGTTTAAGTTCTCTGGATGGAGTGGTAAAGGTGTGAAGCGCAGGCACCTTGGAGGGCTGCCCAAAAACACTAAGATTTACGTAGCACACGAAAACGACTCGTAGTCGAGTCACACATTTTATTGAAGGACCGTACGACACTTCATACGGCCGACCATGGAGCTGATGAAAGAGGATTTAGAAATATTACCTATTGAAGCTACATGCTGAATCTGGCGCGAAAAGTTGGAGGCTCCACGTGCACGGAGCTGCCGGCCCTGGTGAATGCTGGAAGGCTACTTACTGTCGCAGCCTCGTCTCTGATGAAGGTGTGGGGACGGAGTGGACATCGCTCGGTCGTCGTGTTGTTTGCCCGGTGCCAGCTCTTGGGTAGAGCAGCCTCACACTCTGAGGCGGGAGTGGACCATTCGGCCCAATGCAGCTGACCGAGGACGTGCTGATAAGGAGTAGCTGGCAGGAAGATTGGTAATAGAAGAGAGGGATGCTCGCGGTCTCACGAAGAGTCGCTAGCAGATCGGTAGGCAGAGAGGTAGAATGAGAGTGAGAAGGAAGCCCGCGGTCTCACTAGAAGTCGCTAGCTGAGGAGGAGAGAGAGGAAGGCAAGCCAATAAAACAATTTTTGGCTGTGTCAGTTTTTATTTTCCCAGAATGGCTGGGAGAGAGGAGAGCTTATAATGGTATTTCTACTCCCAGATTGGCTGGGAGAGGAGAGCTGTCTAGGCTTGTTAGCCCGCACAATTTATACAAGTTAAGTTTTACATATTTCTATCCCTTTTGATCTTTTTTATTTACAATATTATTTACAAGTCTACAAAACATACTTACAATATACCCTTACTAATCTACATAAATATTTACAATAATTACATATATAACATAACTATATTACATTGTCTCTTTATATGTACAACTGCCATCTGGTGACAAGTGGTGGCACTACCAGGGCCATGGCTGGAATATTGTGCCGCGGACAGGGCTGTGACCCGGGTTTTTGTTTAAATAAAGAGGAGGTACGACGTCATTACGATTCTCCCTGGCAACATGGCCAGGGAGGGGAGGAAAATCCGCGGGAAACTACGGAGCGCGGGAAGATGATGCCGGCCAGTTTTGTGAACGAAAAGAGTTTACAATATCATTAATTAATTAATAAGAAATATTTGACACATTAAAAGTTTTAGTTCTTGTTTGTTATTTAAATTGCATATGCACTGTATTCCCTTTTGCGCATTGCCACACCCGGCCGGGCGCTTCGTCTACACAGCCGGCCGTGACTTACGTTACGCCGTTCGAGGCACTGCTCCCCCCTGCACTATGCTACACGCGTGTGTGTGTTCGTAGCACTGGCACTGATACGGGTGTTGAGGACAAATAACGGCCTGTACTCTCAGAGGGAGCACCGACGACGGCGTCAAGGTCTGCGAGTTATAGCTGTGTAGTGCATATTCGCTACCTTACCCGAATGTCTTGTAATACCGCCGTAAGACATGTTTTTGTAGAACTATAACTTGTAAAGTAGTAAATGAAATCATTACATATTTAATTCAATTATAAAATAAATATGAAACGCTAACTTAAAACGTTAATTAAGTGGAATTAGTTTTTATGACTTTAACAAAGCACCGATTGCGTCCGCCATGACATATGGCTATCAGTTAATATTTTCTACTTTGCAGCTTAGTGTCGTTTATATCCACATTATTCTATGTCGTGATCAGGCTTTTAAGAATGTAAACAAACTCAACTGTTTAGGTTATTGAGGACATGACAAATAAATTAGAAAGTGCTTCGCATGTGAATGTTTTTTCTATGATAAGATTAAATTTAAAGTAATATTTATTGTTTTAGCCACCACCTGGTAAGTTCCATTAATAATTCATTTGGTTGTCATTTAATTTACAGCAAAGTTTCTCTCATCGGTTTGAAAAAAATGTTTTGCCTTAATTTCTTGTAAAGTATTTCAATAGAATCGCTTTCATGTTCGTGTGCCATTTACTGCTCTTAATAGTTTAGTTTCTAAGCTTTTATGGTTAACGGCGAGATTCAAACTTAATGAGTAGTCATCAATCCAAATAAGTATCAAGTGTTTTTAAGTCCATTAAATGTGACATTTTGTTGAAAGTCTGCTTGGATAGCCGTATTTTATAACTGCCCAAATAGTTGTTATACTCACCTTTTAGCCATATTTACGAACTCTACCAATATAGGGTTAAGAACTGTTTACAATACTAGTCATAGTTGAAGCCGTGATGTAAAGGGAGTCGTAGGTTATTTTGTAGAATACTCGAGAAAATATGTAATGCAGCAGCATCTGCGACATAATGTGAATAATAAATAAAGGGAAAGGTGTGTTTGGGGGTATTATTTTGCAAGAGTGGCACATCCATAAAAGAAATCTTGATTGTGATACTATAAGAACACTGATGACTTTTAAATATGGCATCACTTACGTCATTACCATTTCATTTTTTGAATATTTTATTTTTCTAGTATCATAAATTAGAATTTAATCCCTCCCCACTCGGTTTTGTGCCACAAGTATGTATATAAATTTTTTGCTTAAATAATTGGTTTTGTTTGTAATAATGATTTTAACTGAAAATTATGTTTTCTGTCAGTGTGTCATTTTGCAGCAAATAAACAAATAAATTATAATTTTAAAATGTAATTGAAAGGTGACCAAAATACTTACCTACTAGCGACCAATCAAGTAATTATAGTGGTAGCCACCAGTGGTGGGTTAAAAAACTGGTTAATAGGGTGAATGGTTGTTTATGTTAACTCAATTTAAAGTACATTAAAATTTGCGGACATTTGGTTAGTTTAGAAACATTAATTTGCCAACTCACCATTCTGCTAGACAATCAGGAAACAAAAGGCTCAATCTCACAACACCAAGTTTGATGTTGTAGGGCCTTACACGCACTTCACAGTCCTTCACATGCACATCAATATTGTGTGCCTGGGCGCCACTGTATATGTTTGTCGGGCACATGGACCCAGCGAAGACTCCTTAACAGGGTCGTGCCGTCGCCCATGTATGGACGAGACTCGGACTGCCCTACTTAAAATTTCCTCAACCCTTCCAGACCTGGTCCGCTCTGAGCATCGGACACACTTAACACGTGGAGTGGGCTAATACAGGCGTCGCATACGCCTGACACCAGAAGTCGGTGTGTGATAAAGAACTGAACACATCTCACTGTTACCTCAATTTATTAGCATGTTTGGTTACTTGCAGCTGAAACGTCTCTAGTTATACAACTAAAAATGCCTCAAGGCATATATTAATATAGTCACACTCGTGGCCAACAATTTCCTCACGCGATAGTTTCAAAAAAAATCTTTAAAAGAGTTTAAATACATATTTAAACTTTCTGTCCCCAGAAGCAGGCCCCGAGGATAATAATAGTAATTTAAAACATTAAAATGAAACAACAGAAGTAAGCAGTCAGTGATGGCAAGCTATTAAATCCCCGGGTGCAGATGCTTCCTATCTTGTGCAGTGATGGTTGAAGACAGTCTGATATTGAACTGCTAGTTCAAGTTCCATTTATAAGCAGCGTGCACAGAAGTGGTATGCTGTAAAACATGAAAGCTGTGTCTTGTTACTTATCTTTATTAAGAATAAAAATGCAATTTTTGTTAAACATTCAATTTTTGTTTAGAAATCACTGCTTCACATTACTTTTTTTGTAATTTAATGTAGAATGGATGTGTAAATACTCTTGGGTATTACAAAGGTTCATTTTTAAAACTCTAAAATACTATTTGAAATAATCTCTTTATGATTATTATGTAGGCTATTAGATGTATTTTCAAAAAAATTCCATAGTGTGAAAATTTATAAAGATTGGGTGAAAAGTGAAAGAAATAAAGAACAGAATTGCTTAAAAAATTTAATTGTGTCTAAAAACGAAGAAAGAACTTTAAAAATGTATATGTGACAATATCAAAATAAAAAGGACCAATTAATAAAATTTTATAACTCGTAATTTCTTAACACTTCAGTATGATTATACCTGATTTCTGAACAGTTCTACTTACAATTAACATTTGAGGAGTATAAAATAAAAAATTTTTTTTACATGACAACCTCTAATAGATCGATGAACGCCGGCTGCACGCACAAGAAAGTGTCCCGTTACGCTCATTGTACGCTTGCGCCGCATCTATCTCTCTTCCACTCGATTGGAACAACCATCGATTTGACTTTTTCGAGGCACATTAAACTTGAAACACTCCCATTCGTTTCCTACTTTTCCTATCATCGTCCTATCCTTAACAGAATAGCACAGATTGGAAGAAGTTAAATAGCAAACATGTATAAAAGTTATAGTTAAAATAATCTCTTCGTTAAAGTAATAAACATATTTGAATTGAGTGCAAATAAGTAAATTTATTAATTAAATTGTATATTTCATTTCACTCCTTCTTTGTATCCATACAAAATAGTGATAATTCAATAAAAATGATTCAATTTTATTCATAAAAGTATGCAATCATTTCATCAATGTTTTGTTATGACGTCACGTTAAACTATCGTCCGTAAACCGACTTTACAGACAACCAATATTTTTTATCCAAATAATTGAAGTACTATTTCCCAGGTCTGTTGTGTTGTGGGAGGCAGGCTGCTGACCCCTGAAGGTGCCCGGCAGGAGGCGTGATGCAGCAGCCACACGGCACCGTGCGCACGCAGGGCGATGGCATGGAGACCGTGCTCCCCGGGGGGGCGGAGGCCCGGGCCGCCGGCAGCAAGCACCTGCTGGGCGACACGCTCATCTACCGGCCGGACGACACCCGCTACTCCCCCGCCCCGCCGGTCGTCACGGGCAAGGTGGTCCACCTGGTGCCGCAGTCGCGCAACCGGCGCAGGATCCTCGACGGCCTGAAGCTGAAGGAGCCCAAGTTCGTGCCGTACGAGCCGTACAAGGCCGCCGTCACGCCCTTGGTGCCGCTGGACCGCAAGGGCCGGGCCGAGCGCAAGAGGAGCGGCCTCGCTGCCAGCCTCGCGAGCCTGAGCCTGCGGGCGGCCTCGGAGCCCGGCGTCGAGACGGGTCCTCCAGGCGTGGACGGCGAGCTGGAGGAGGAAAAGAAGGCCTTGCAGACGGAGTTGAACACCCTCAAAGAAGAGAATTCCCAGCTGGAGAGCCAGCTTAAGTTCCAGGCACAAGTAATCATTCTGTACTAGGCAACCACAAGTGCCTTGTTGATTTGTTTATAGGATTCAGTTTTAAATTACTGCTTTAACGTTTTAAGGAATGTAGGTTAGTAAAATTATCAAGAATGTGTTATTAGTGTCTGTACTTCACCATAGTTTCAATAAGTGGTAGAGACAGGTATTAACTCAGTTTGCTATTCAGATTATAAATATATTATAAAATTAATGTATTTTAAAGTTGGAAGTTAACACTGATTATATGTAAGCTTCTATGTAATGGTGGGTAGAATAACGTCCACAGCAATGTGAATGATTAGGATACAGTCATGATCTGAATAAGGCAAGGTTGGATCATATAATTTTGCTTCTCATCTTGCTATCTCATTATCTTTCTCTTTTTATTTTACAAGTTTTCTATGCACTATCTTTTAATAAAGGTTAATCTGCACTTCTTTCATATGAGTGTCTGTCCTAACCAGCAAGGACTACCTTCAACTAAACATAGTGACTAAACATAGTGTCTAGTTTTGTGGTGGTCTGCAAAAAACTTCCTCGCTGACCCAGCGGTGAGGTCTGTTTGTGCCTGGTGATGGGAAAAGATATCAGTTCCTGAAACACTGAAGCTACTGTTTTGTCTTGGCAAGCTTACCGTGTTCATCTGTGCGGTCGTCGTTGTGGCATCCAGAATATCTTTTTCATTTCATCGCTGGGTTTGTATGTATGTCTTTGTATTATCTGTGCGTGGTCCAGATTATCTCTTAAGTATCATCACTGGGATCTTCTGTCGCTTTGTTGTCCAGAGTTGTTGTTTCTCAGTATTTACTGTTTCTGTTGCAACTGTCCATCATCAGCCCACTGTGTTCATCTGTGGTGTGTTATTGTTCTCACTAATTCCTGCCATGAAATTTCTGTGCTGTCTTTACATTTAACATTGGCTGGTTTTGGCTTTTTTCTTGGTGTTAGTACATTCATCTTTCTTTGTCTATTGTTCTGGTTTTCTCTGGAAAATAAAGTGTGTATGTCCTCCAAAATAATATTTAAATCAATCTTACCCATTACAATAATTATTCAAAGAATGTAGGTCTAGATGTGAAGCTTGTATCCATGACATTTACAGCCATGCACCACTTCTGGTTCTGCCGTAGCAAGGTCGTCAGCTCCAACATCATAACTAGGAGTTTATTCCAATTACACAATTACGTACCAGCTTCGCCTGCACAAAGTGGTGTAGTAATGAATCCTTGAATTATGTTTATCAGTGTTTACATCTAAAACCTCCAAGGACTGCCACAAGTCTCTTGTACTGAACATCTTGTTCTCACAGATTACTCACAGGTAGGAAAGCTGGCCTTTATTGTAGCTCTATTTCTATAATCAGGATGGTCACATTCTGGAGGAAAGTTGGAATTAGTGAGGGAAAGTCAGAGAATTTACTATAAATCCTGGAAAAGTTGTGGACATTTCTCATGCTCCAGTATGCCAACATCCAGACAGTAAAACAGATGATTTTTTTTTTTAAATGCCTAGTCATAACCACTATAAAATAGTTAGTGCAAGGTTTTGTTTAATGCAAGAATCATAACAAATGGAGAGAGAACTGAGCCAGCTGTGTGGATGGTGGAATCTGGATTTTTTTTTATTGCTTTCAGAAAACTGCAAACTAGGTAAATAATTTAGATAAATAGGTCAGTGAAACTTGAGATTTTGATCAGTGAAATTTTATAACTGAGTTGTGTGTACTCCCTGATTACGGTAGTTCTCAGTGAAAAGCGATGGAAGTGTTAAGCAAGGACCACCTACCAAACAAACCAAATGAATGGTCTTGGCCATTGTAAGCTCTAAAGGGAAGTATGGATCAGAACTGGCAACCTTGCAGTTCTTAGTCCTTTCCTGTGTATGCGTGGTTAGAACCCGCACTTTCCATTCACGTATGACATTACATATTATGTATATTACTTTATACATTACATGGGATTTTATTTACATTATATACATATTTATTTATTTAAAATTGTGACATGCCCACCAACAGTTGTAGATTGGTTGGTGGGCACGATAATTAATTGTACATGGACAAACATAAGGTTATCACCGCAAACATACGGACTCCCTCCCCGGTGTACCATAGGAGGTAAGAACAACACACGAAGGAAGTATTACCAGAGACCCGTGAATTTCGCGGATTCAACGACCTCCAGGATAGGACTCCAAATATCCTCTACACACTCGGGGCAAATGCCAACTGTTCATCGGCTGCTGACTCGTGAGTCGTCTCGACCGGGTGGCCTGCGATTCGACACTTCTGTGAGCGAGGGTCTCTAATCAGCCCTCATTGCTCCAGATTAACAGAGAACCAATGACAAGCAGCAGCACTGAGGTATAATTATTTGAATTTCAGCATAGCACGAAATGAATCCACGAAATTCACGGGTCTCTAAGTATTACGTGTTGCACAGTGGCGTAGCCAGGATTTGTGTATGGGGGGTGTTAAGAAACATGGCCGCCCCCCCCCTCCCCCCGTATTAAAGGAGGGGGTCCGGGGGTCCTCCCCCGGGAAAATTTGGATTTTAAGGTGTAAAATGGTGCTATTTTAGCAGTTTTCGGTACTTAAATTTAAATATTGTAATGCTAAAAATTTTATTCATTTTAATATGATATTTGTTTGAGTGATGAATAAGAAATTGATTAAAGATTTGATGCTAGGGGGGAGGGGGGGGTTTTTAACCCCTAAAACCCCCCCTGGCTACGCCCCTGGTGTTGCACACTTGTAAGAAGACTTGCCCCACTGGGTGGCAGTGTCCCGGTGCGAGGAGCGGGAGAGCAGGAGAGGTCGGGGGCCTGCCCGCAGGTGAACGGGGAGCTGAAGGCACTCCTGGTGGCGGCGGTGGGCGAGGACATGCAGGCGCGGGTGAACCACCTGGCGGAGGACAAGCTGCAGCTGGCGCGGGCGCTGCTCGGCTCGGCCCAGCGCCTCTCCACGCACCGCGAGCAGACCGAGTGGCTGGCGGGCCAGTGCGAGGTGTGGCGCAGCAGGTTCCTGGCCTCGGGCCTCGTGGTGGAGGAGCTGGCCCGCTGGCGGGCGGCGCTGCAGGAGGCCCTCGGGAGGCTGCTGGAGGAGCGGCGCGCGCTCCGCGACTCCCTGCTGCCCACACACAGGTTCCCTCACTGCTACTGCAAGAGGTCGTATGTCAAAATGTCTCACTTTCCAGGAGATCAAACAAAACCTGTTTCATTCATCAGGATTATCATATTATGTTATGAAATTTCAGTAGTATTCTTGGAATTATGCTTCTTACTTTACAGTTATTGACAAACGACTTTTTCCCACAACATAGCTTGCCTTCCGAAATACACAAACAGCTAGAAATTTAAAAATGCCAATTTTTTACATTTGACCTTTTGCAGTAACAGCAACGATTTGCTCGTGTTAGTGTAATTACCGTATTTTTCGCATAATCGTCGCACATTTTATACTGAAATCAAGTTTCTTAAGTAATGGTGCGATGTTTATGCCGAAAAAAAACCTTTGTTAAGTAAATTTATTTATAAAAACAAAACCCATTCATGGAAAGTCCTTTATTTTAAAAAAAAAAAAGTATACAAGAGCACGCCAAACAATTCAAATTAATAAGTCATACAGCAAAATAAAACCTTTCTTCAACTTTATATAGAAAAACAAAATCTGTGAGCCGAATGCAAGCCACTTGAATCTGTGACGTGAACTAACACGTAACTATCGTCGTAGTACACACTTACCACAAAAGAGTGCGGGCTATCAGATGTAGTTAACTCGGCACTCGACAGAGAGCGCGCATTGCATGCAATCGGCGAGATATCGATATCGATATTCGTCTACGTGTGCGCGCTCTATACGGGAAGCAACATAACCAAACATGAATGATGCCAACTAGCACTGGCTAAATTTTTGTAAGCGGTACACCGCGGCGACGCAGACGAACAGATAGAGGTTATAACATTTCAAAACAGCTTTAAAAGAAAGTTTACACATCAGACAACTTTGTATTTCCATTAATTAAATAATTAAGTGTTAATGTCCGCATAAATATTGGATTTATACTTTAAAATACATTGTTTTATAAGGAAAAAAATACCTACACAAAGCGCTTGGAATCTAATAGTGGGACCAAAAACATAATGCGACATTTACGCGAGAGGTTTTATTTTATCCAAATTTTGACGCCCTAAAATATCGGTGCGAACATTATGCATGTGTGATGATTATGCTATAAAACATGGTAGGTATTGATTTTATTGCCATGGAAAATGGTTGTTTTATTTTTAGACCAGTCCTCTACAAAATGTCTGATAGTTTAGAAGCCAGGCACAAAATCTAGCAGCCAGCAATATAAAAATTACATACTTTGCAAGCATTTCTATTTTTATGTTTTATTTTAACATTAACGTACTAAACAATACCTATAAAGCAAATTGGTAAAATATTACAATTTAAATACAGTAGAGCACCCCTCAACCGTAATTCCCACAAACGGAACTCCCGATATCTGGAACTAATTTTCCAAAAAAATATTAAAACATTGCAAACCATTTCCAAAACATTTCCGCACTGGAACGAGGCGTTTTTTCTTTTGCCTGATTGTACATGTCTTGTAGGCGCGCGCGCGCACACGTCTGTCAGAGAGCTAATTATTGCCAGTCTTTCCCACGCATTGTGTAAATACACCGCTGGTTTTCGCGTCGGACGTGAATTACTATAAAGATGTTTATGCTATAAGTAGTTTTATTGTTTCACTATGTCAAGTAAACGGAAAATTCCGGCCGGCCCGAGAGTATGTACACCGACTCCCACTACACACGCTGACACACGTGATAGCGAGTAACATTTACTTCCAACGTGTGTTGCTTTCAGTTTGTAGACAATAATTTAGTGTACAGATATGTATTATGTACATATTTATACGTTGATATATGGTTAAACAGTCTACATTTACCTGTATTTCTCTATCTCTGTGTTTTTAAACGAGATGCTTGAAGTGTTATTCTTGTGTATGTGAAATGTAAACTGTGCGTGACAGTGACTATACACTCTCCAGGAAGTGTGAATCACTAGCACGTCAACACAGAAGTAACACAACACTGCAGCTGTAGTCCTACTACCTCCCCCGAACCCTCTTCACCGTCCTCTTCGCTGGTGCACGCACCTACCCACAGAGATAAGAAAAACGTGCCTGCCAGCTTGCTTGAATGAAGGTCATTCAACCGGCTCGGAGGCCGGCCCTACCGCAACTCCCCTTACCCAGAATTTTCCCATAACCGGAATAGACCTCCCCCCAATGATTCCGGTTGAGGAGTGCTCTACTGTACTGACTTGGTTTCTCGAACCGGTCATTTCTGTACTGCAAGATTAGACAAGAATGAATCAAGATTATTCATAATTGTTGTGTATTTATTCTTATGGCATTCCCACTGTTGCACATGATCAACACGTAGATGCAAGATCTTGAGCCGTTTTAGTGTTAATTTTGAAACACAGCGGAAGGATATGGCGTTACGTGGAAGTGGAGTGTAGGAAAGTCTCTGAAAGTGGTTCATTTCATTGCGAAGCATCTTGGCATTATTAAGTTTGAAGCTTCATCCAACTGTAGGGGTGCTCAGAAGCTTACCAGAGCAGTGCTGCAACCTTTATAACTCCAACTCTTCCTGCGTACCTAAAGCTATCCGTAACTGCACTCAGAAACTTCACCTGACCACGGCAGATGCTTGAGAGATTGCAAAAAGAACACAGCACTCTTTGCCAATCTCTTCTCAATGCTTGTAAACACTTTCTGGCATGTTGATCCCTACATTAATAGTTTCCCTTGCTGCAGAAGACCGACCCTTGATAGGAGATCGCTGTGGAGTGCTAAGCCTTGTGTTGCTGTGCAGTAATGTTTTCAGCGTAGTTGCATATTTCATCTGCTGTGGGGTTTCCATTTCGTCTGCTCTAATGTTTTGATGGTAAATGCATCTAGTTGTAACCGGTTAGAGAGGAAAAATTTCATGTTATTAAAATGTCCAAATTTGTATTGTGTACAATATTTTGTCAGGTAGTGTGGTATTACAACAAAAATTATTGTTGATTACGTTTTTATTCAATAATTATCAATAATTTCTTAAAGATAGAGGTTTGTACTAAAAAGTAACAGTATGTACATGGCTTTTTGAATTTGAATGCCTGCTACCAGTTACAAATACAATCCTCCGATGACAAGCATGACAGATTGTTTCAAATACGAAAGTCTGTATTTGAACAGAATAGATCCATAAATGTTTATAAATTAATAGTTTCGCTCATAAAATTTTATAGATAAATCTAGATTTATAAAATCTAAAAAAAAAAATATAATAATCTTAGTTAGTACCTTTTATATTAATACCATTTTTTTTTTTTTACTTTTAGCATCCTTTTGAGATTTGAGTGCTTCCTTCGCCTGTTTATTCTCATGTTCCAAAAATTTTGTTCAACTCATCTCTCATTATAAATTCTTTTTCCAAGTCCTTTGTTACTAACGTACTTCACCCATTTGCACCAAAACTAATCCCCTTAAGAGTACCTACAATATTTGTGAGCAATACGTGCAGCTATGCGTTATTAATGGCTTCTTGCAAAAATTCTAGGGATGGGCCGGTCGAATCCTCGAATCCCACTGAATCTCTAGTATTCGAAAGATTCGAAATTCGAGGGAAAAGATTCGGGATTCGAGGAAAAATACTGATGTAAATGTATTACTTTAAAATCTTTAATGCTTACAATTTGCTTGGCCTGTTTACGTTTTCCTTGGAACACATCCTATTGAGGTACAGTAGAACCTCGTTAATACGTGATGGTCAGGATGGAGATAATCACGGATTACCGAATTTCACGGACTAGCGATTAAAAGCCCGGAAGGTCTTGTCAAGCTTCTCAGACACCGGCGTGCAGCTGGGCTAAGGCCGTTCACGGTAAGGGCCAGCCGTCTTCGAATTAGTGTTTCGGCTTAAAAAAATACAGCACTGCCTAGCCATTAGTTCACGGTCATTTACAACAGCCGAAGAGAGAAAGATAAGATCGTGCTGACCTTGCACCCCCCCCCCTCCCCCATCGTACAGCCGAATGCCAGCCAGACACGTCACTCGCCAGGCGCCTGCCGTGCGTTGGCGGGTGGAAACAAACAAAGGGAGACGGGGAAGCAGAAGTCAGGACATTCCCCTCAAGTTTAAAGAGTGACAAATGTGACAGCTGAAAGGGAGCGACACATAGGGTCGGTACAAACAGCGTTGCAGGTTTGGCGGCCCACGCGATGGCTTGTAGTGTTTGCCGGCCGCCGGCCCGCGTGACGTTAATTTTAAGCGCTGACAATTTTTACTTCCCTTTTTTTTTCTTTTTTAAATCGTCCCGGATTATACGATTGGTGAATTAGCGCATCACAGATTAACGAGGTTCTACTGCATTGTACTTTTAATTCGTTATTATATAAAAAAAATTATGAAGCATGTACTGATTTGGGAAACTTACTTTATATTCATGAACATGGATGCATTGTCGCTACATTGACATTAAATAAGGCATAAATCACATATGTATTCTCAGAATATGCTAAAAAATAAAATAAAGCATATTTAGGATCTAGACTAAATATGAATCTTTTTCTTTTTTTTTTAAATAACTTTACTGAGAAATCCATTACTTAGTAAAACAACAATAGTGCCGACTTTCATCACAAGTTACAGTCGCACATGTAGTAATAACAATGAAATAATGAATGACAAAAATTAAATACATTATACATTTATTATTTTAAATCGCAATTCAATTTTAAATATTCTGGTACACATTCTATTTATGAATTTTTTTAGGACCAAGTTTGGTTTGTGTAGACTACCAATGTTAACATATGTATTATCTGAGAATTCCATGATGGCCAACCAATGAATTTGTTAGCCAATCATTTTGAGCAACATAAAAAATAACTAATATTAATATAAAAAAATTTAATGGGTAAACTAGAGAAAACACCCGGTCACTTTTAACTTCGGGCATATTAATCACTATGCTTTAGTGAGGCTTAATTTTAAAGACGCACGACAATATTTCTTATGGCCTAAAACCATTGAAGCCTAGATGGCGCCTTTCAGTTTCCATTAAATATTTCAGGAAAATGTTTACCTTCATTTGGGACTTTAAACAAATGTCAAGTTGGTAACTACAAAATATTGTTCCATCGGATGTTGAATTTCATTTTCCGATTTCCGTGGATACATGAATCGCTGTACTAACAGATAATGCCTGAATGCCTTAAATCCACCAAGTCGGATTCTACAGCAATTGATGAAGTGACCAGATTATTACGTGATCCTACAGTTAACCCAGAAATAAACATTCTCGAATACTGGAAAACTCAGTATGCGTGTTCACCCAGGCTACATAAACTATCCAAAAAATATTTGTGTTCACCACCTGCGACAGTGAACGTTTGTTCAGCACTCCAGGAAACATATGTTACCAAAAACGGAATCGTCTTGATCCAGACCGTGTCAAATTCCTTGTTTTTTTAAATAAAAATTTAAAGGGTTAAATAATTCTGCATAATGTTTATATTTTCTCTTAACTTATAAATTATTTCATAATTAACCCTTGAGAATTGGATTCGGATTCGAGGGGTGGATTCGAGGTACTGTTTGGGATTCGGATTCGAGATTCGGATTCGAGAAAAATGGGTTTCAAACCATCACTAAAAAATTCATATGTTTTTCAACAGATGCCTTCAGAACAAAACTGTTCTCTTAAATGTTATTTGTGTATTCATTGACATATGTAGCAGGATATGCACATCTGTATATCCATTTTCTTTATCTTGTGAGAAAAACAAACTATTTAAAAAATAAATTTTAAGATTTTAAATAATTTAGGGATCCAACCATAAATTTTTTCGAAGGCCAATTTTGATAATTCTGATGTAGCAAGGACCCCAAATGTCCAAATGAGGGATATCAAGTCTCTCACATTTCTATTCTAAAAATGTCATTCATCCCATGATTACAGAAGGTTTGGAAAGTATCAAAAGCAAACATGAAATACTACCCTATAAGGATTGTACTCTAACCAGGATAATATTTGAAGCTATGAATTTGTAAGACTTGACTGCAGACTCATGGCACCATTGTTCTCAATGAAGTCATGGTTTTCGGGGGAGATGTGCATCTTGATGGTAGCTCTAACCGAGGTGCTGTCTGCTGAAAGGGACGGCTAAATGTCCGTTTGAGCAGCCGACCAAAATGCGGCTCTAGTCCGTAAGCCAAGGCACCATTAGAATGATGTAAGTTTGTTGTACTGGGCTGTAGTATGATGTTTGTTCAGCGGCAGAACCCTTAGTCATGGGCGTAGTTTTAGGGAGGGCCAGGGGGTCCCAGGCCCCCTGGGAATCAAAACTCCCCTCCCTGAGGAAGCCCACTTGAGCTTGCAAAATTGTAACTGTGAAATAGGAATTATAAACATTTCCCCCCTTCCCCTGGAATCCTACGCCCATGCCCACAGTGATCACTGGACTCCCTCCTAGGCTATTCTATTTTATTCTGCGGTGGGATCTATACCAGATTTTTTGCAAATGAAGACTGTGGTGGACATTGCCATGTGCGGTAGGTATTCTCGTGCTTCTGCTTTTCCCCTATGGGCAGGAGCTGCATCTTGGTTGGCTACTGCAACTAACGTTTAGCCGTCCCTTTCAGCATGTCATGTCAGTTATAGCAACCACCAAGATGTGGCTATAAACCGGAAACCCAAGACTCCACAAACAACGATGACAGCACGAGCCTGCAATCAACTCTTACAAATTTATAGCTTTATAATACTGTCCTGGTTTTAGTACGTTGATTGTAGAGCTGTATTTCATAAAGGTTTGCTTTTGATACTTTTCCAAACCTTCTGTGATTATGGGATGAATGATAACTTTTAGGATATAAATGCACGAGACTCGATACCTTCATTTGGTCATCTTGGGGTCCGTGCTACATCAACATCAGAATGATCAAAGATGACTTTTAAAAAAAAATATTATGGTTTGATGAAAAACTATAAAGAATCCTCAAATAAATCAGCGAGACTGTTCAGCGAGTGAGGAGCGGTGCGTCGTGGGCGGCCAGGAACCTGTCGGTGCTGCGGGAGAACTTCGAGGCAGCCGGGGGCAGGCCGGCGCGGCTGCAGTCGTCCAGCGTGCTGGATGTGTCGGCTGCGAACCGTGCGCTCAGCGAGGCGCTGGTGCTGCAGCTGCTGGGCGGCTGGGACCGGCGCGTGTGCCGCCAGCCGGACCTCACGGGACTCGACGCCTCCACCCGGGCGGAGAGGGTCGCCGAGGCGGTCAGTACCAGCTCGCCGGCTCCAGTTGGTGAAGGGAATCTGAGGGTTTGGACTGAACAGCGTTTACACTTGTCTGGAAAAACATGGAAATGTGAGGGAATTTCGAGAGAATCAGGAAAATCGGGGAATTTTTTTTTTTTTTATGTCAGTGATTATTGAATGTGAGTTTAGCAACAGTTTGTCAAACATTGCCATCGCGAACCCTCTTACAGTAAGACCTCATCAGTTTTTAAGTGCTCGGGACCAAAAATAAACAAATTCCATCAAACTCCAAGTTTGGTTAACCTACATGTCCTTTATTTACTGTATGTTACTGCTTATTGAAGATCAATATTTTTTTTTTTTTTATGGTTGTATTTCTGAGAAAGACATTGCAATGATACCAATGGTTGCTGGAAAACTTAAAATGATTGAATAAGCGGAGAAAATGTGAAGTTGAACTGCAAGAATAAAAACGTTATAACGGAAAGTTACATACTGGCTGGAAAAAAATTGATTTTGAGTAATGGTGGATTGCAATATAAATTTCATATGAAAGGAGAGAATTTTTTGCATGTTTCTCTTCAGCAATTTTCCAATTTATGTTGTTTATAATCTTTGTAACATATTTTGGTAATTTGCTACTAAAATGTTAATGGTGCTTCATTGCAGTAAACATAACAGCTGTGGTCAGTATCCAGTTTACTTTTATGGTGCTTTTTGTTATCAGTCCCAGTTGAATTATGCTCATAAGTCAGTTAAAAAGGATTTTTTTTCAACCAACAATCATAATTCTTTCTTATTTCTCAATTTCTTTTATGTGCAGGATATTCCGATGTAGTGAACTAAAACATCATGCATTATTTACACAGGATCAAACCAAAAGGATAATTCTAATAAAACACCAAACAATAAATACAAGCATTAAATATTCCTTACATCTGCAATAGAGTTGTTACTTAAAAAAATTTCACTATCAGAACTCCTACATTCACTAAAGTTCTCCAGAAAAATTTAAATAAACCCACACTGGTAAATGTTGTGATTGCGTGAATACAAAGGTATTGTAATGTAAGCTGTAAACTGTTATTTTTTCACAAATCAGTAGGAATTAAGAAATGATGCTTGCAGGGTTAATTCCAAAACGTCTCTAATATGTGGAAAACATATATTCCTATTTATCGCTGGTAAATAATGAATGGCGGTGGCAGCATAAAAGCACAGGTAATGTAATTTAAGATACCAAATTTTAATTTTTTCACAAACTAGTAGAAAATTCAAAACAATCCCTTGGGAGTAAATTTAGGGACGTGTGTAGTGTGTGCAAACCATGTATTCCAATTTTTTTTTTCTTTCCGTTATAAAAAGCTGTGATGTCGGATAACTACCCCTATCTTTTACACTAAATTGTGTTTCCACTGCCCAGAAGTACATTCTAAATGGCATCAACTCTAGACTAGCAAAATCGTGTTTCTGTGGTTGGGGAAATTCTCTACAAAAGAAAATTAGCATGTGCACAAAATTCTTGGTTATAGAAACAGTTTTTGGTGAGGGGTGACTGCATATTTGTAAAAAATTTAGGAAGCTACCTTTTTTTGATTCACATAAGTGTGGATAATGAATGTTTATTTTGTTCATTACAATACTGAAAACATTGTTAATATGAGTACAAATCCTGTTATCTGGATGGTTTCTCATTAGTAATCAGTTTTTTTAAACAATTGAGGGCCTGTTGGAATTGTGTTGTTGCTGTGCTGCTGAGCCCACAGATTGGCCGCGCGCGAGGACAGAGCTGGGACGTTTGTGTGTGTGGTGTGTGTGTGCAGCTGCTGGCCAGCCCCGTGCCCCTTCTGCGGTCGGACGCAGCGTGCAGCGCAATCCTGGGCGCGGCGGTGGCCGTGGGCGGGCACGGCCTGCCCGCGTCGTGCTGCCCCCACTGCAGCGGCGAGGTCAAGCTGGTCTGACGGCGCCTCCCGTCGTTCCTTACACGTCGTCTTCCTCATCCACGAGCAGAGCCGAGCTTCCGTGGCTTATGTACTGCTCCGTTTCATTCTTCAAATGTTACTGGTCTTATTTTTATAAATGCCTATATTCTTTTGTGAAGATAGTACAATAGAACCCCTTTTTTTACACTGTTCAAAGGGGTGTCTGAAAATGTAAAATGTGGGGAAGTGTAAAATAAGAGAAATATATGAAAATTATTTTTTGTTCAGAGAACAGTGATATATGTCCTTAACATAGGCTCACCATACTCATATATACATATAATTAGAGACGGGAAAAAATGGTGTAATGCTTTTTACGCGAATCTTCACAAAATTATGTGAATATTGTGGTAAACAACAACAAAATGCGAAAAATGGCCTTTCTCGCGAAAAACTACGAAAATTGGTTATGTACAATACCTTGGTAGATTGTTTCACGAGGGAAAAAATTAAAAAAAAAACTTCAGCCGACAAGAGCGATGTATGCAAACTTACCAATAATTTATGTTAAGTAAATAATACAACGTTGGGCATACTAAGAACATAAAAATAATATTTTGTTTCAGCAATTGAAATGTTAATACAGCGGCCATCATGACTTCAGTCAAGATAATGGCCAGCGAAGCGGTATATAGCCAGACTGCTTGACAATTGTGTTGCTAGCAATACTCCAGTGAGAACGTGAATTTTTAAAAAACAGAGACCCAAGTGAAATAAAATTTATTAAAATTTTTAAATCGCAGTGGTAAACTTTCATTCTTGTGTAGCGAAAGAATTGATCCTGGCTCGACAGTAGGCAATCTTTGAAAAGAGTTGCACTCCCCCTCTGTGTCACGAAGGTCATTTATGGGGTGGGCCCAGTACCGTCGTCTGCGTCTCCCAAATTTCAAGTAGAAGAATGCAGAAACCATGAACATAAATAAATGTGCCAAAAATACATCTTCCTCGGGGTTCATTTCGATTGAATTCTCTGTTAGAATGCCTTCGTGATAGGATTATAAATATAAATAGCTAATTCAGATGTAATTTTATTTCTTATGTAGGTTTACCAGAACGCCTTTGATTATAATATGCTCGTTGTTTACAATACATTAATTTTTTTCGGGATTTTGTGGCCTCTCATATAATAAACGGCCACAACACTTCAGAAATATAAAAAAGTAACGTTAAAATGTCTCCCAAAACTACTGCACTCTAGTGGTGGTATTTGTAATGTTTACATTTGGACAACTTGGGACATAACTGTTGTGGCAGCACATTTTCATGAGAGCATGGGCCAAACTGCCATGACAGACCAAGGGACCAAGGGACATGGCAATTGTAGCAGGGCCTTTTATCCCGTGATCCTAATGGCATGATCCTGTAAATATTTATCCTGAGGTTCATGATGCTTGCTGTTAGTACGTGAAAAGATCCTGCACATAAAAAAGTTTTATACAACAGTGAATAATGATATTAAGTTGAATAAACAAGAATATGTATTTTGTGTTCAACTTATGATCATAATTCATTTTTATATTACAAGATTGTGTTGTGTCCAGGATCTTTTGATGTACTAAATTACACAAGCAAGCATCATGTACCACAGGATCCGAATGTATAAGATCATGACATCACGATCAAGGAATAAACTTCGATACATGCTATGGAACTTTTACCTTTGCAATTTTTGAATGATAGTTCAGGTTCATGTTCTAGCAATTTATGTGAGACCTAGTTTGTGTAACAAATTAGTTAAATCTGTGATATTTTATGATATGTGAATTAATATGTAACTAAATTAATGCATATATATATATGTGTGTGTGTATATACACACATAGCACCCACGCACGTGCACACACACACAAAAATACCTTCATTTATTGTAACAGAATACAAACAAAAAATTAAATAAGATGGGTATCCTTAGAAATTCTACACATTTAATATGAACTGGTATGTACCGAGTAGGGATGGGTCGGTACCGGTTCTCGGTTCCTACGGTTCTCAGCATTTTAACCGGCACCGAGTACCGCAGCTAAAATGTCGTTGCCGGTACCGGCAGTATAGCAAAACCCTTTACGAAAATAGTCCTTCACTACAACTTAACTGCAGCATGAAATGGCTCAACTCATGTTCAATTCACATATGAATTATTTTTTTGGACTTCTGTGGAATAATATTCATCTCTAACTATAAAATAAATTAATTGTGAAAATATTTAATGTTCTCGTCACATCTGTAAACAAAGTACGTTATACAATCAAAACATAACAGTTGAAGGTGCCATAGATGTATGTAGTTCATAGATGTGTGCAACTCTATAACGTGCCTCAGCAGAGATGTGAGAACAGAAAGATGCCATGTTTGTTTCAATTTGTTTTTAAAAATAGGTAGTTAATTGAGTCGTTGACACGTAAGTAAGGATGACTGGTGTATAAATAACAATTAAAAGTGCAAAATTCCACAGAATATTTGTTTAATAGAATTAATGATTTAAAATTTTTTGTTATAATTTACAGCATTCTAAAATTTTATGCTTTTTGTGCAGTGCTTTGGACAGTAAGTTCACTGCATCTGCAGCCATCTAGCGTAATGGCTAGTAACTTTCTCTTTTAGGTAAACGGGATTGCTTTGAATAGGGAAGTCTTTTTTTTTGTAAAGTGGTGTATGGATGTGTAGATGTATTTTACTATCGGCTGGTCAAACGAAATGCTGTTGACACTTCTAAAGTATAATTATTCTGGCCACATACAGCAAATTGTGTAAGAAATGTCATCAGAAGTGTGGCCGTAATTTACTGTTGACTGTGCAAACAAACTGAATTCAATGTAGGCAATAAGTTTGATGAACAATTTAATATTTTAATTCTTTGAAAGTTCACCATCATTGTATTTGTTTCCATTATTGTAACATTTTCTTTTTATTCCTATGTTTTAAAGGAGGGTGTATGTAGATTTCTTGAGGTTATTACTATATTGATATAGTAAATTTTAGTTTTATTAAGTGTTCTCTATATTATTTCGAATTAATTTTTTTATTAATACATATTACATTTTTAATAGGTTGGTGTGTTTACTGTAGCTTGAAACAGTGCTTTTTTTGTAGCCTAAACAATAAATAGTTTATTACCTAAAACACATCATAAATAATGTGTGAATAATATTTATTTTATTGTTTAAGTCAGAACCGAGAACCGATTTTTAAGAATCGGTACCGAACCGAGAACCGGGAAAAAGCAGGAATTGACCCATCACTAGTACCGAGTACTGCAATAGATTAACAAAAATATAGCTGAGGTATCTATAGCAATTGAAAGTGCATTCTAGCAAACCAGATGATATTGGAATTAACTTCTAACATTATTTTTTGTCAATAATTGCTCACAATTCAATTCAATAGAAAACATATGAGATAAAACAATTTTTTTCATGTTGTAACTTCTTTTCTTTGTAAAAATAAAACTAACCTAGATACCAAAACATAGCTGGAATGCCTACACTTTAGAACCATGCTTATATAGAATTGCTTTATAAAACCAGCTAAAGAGTCGACAAATATACATAAAGGCATACAACTTACCAGTTGAGCAGAAGTCTTCTTAGAACTATAATATTCCAATCGGCTTTAGCGCCAAAGTTTGGCCTGCGCCCTGACCTGTATTACCGGATGTTAGTGTTTCGGCCGAAGTGTCCGCATTGTCCGACGAGATTCCTCTTGTAGGAAAACACCTAAGCTCGAGTTTACTATTGGTTTTTTTAATAAGTAATGACACTTTGTTGAGAATGTTGGAGGTCGGTAGACGGAGGGGCGATACGAACCATCCTTAGTTCGATACCACATCACATTTACGAAATGAACGAAATAGAAAAGGCAGTTAGAAATTACTGTATATACTCGTGTATAGCGCGCCCTTTTTTCCCCTCAAGTGAAGGAAAAAAATCAAAGATGCACGCTATACACGGGAAAAAAAAGTTAGAGGCGAAGAGGAGTGGTAGTCGTTAACTGCCAGGTGAGGGGTGACGTTTCTGGCCAGCCCCCACACATACGCACAAGCAACGATGCCTCTCTTTCACACACACACACACACACTCACAAACTGGTCTCTCGCACACACACACACACACACACACGCGCGCGTGTGCGCGCGCAAGTTCGCACATCATGGTCTCTTGTTTATTTTTAGACCTCCCTCCTCTTCGGAATGCCAGCGCAGCAGCTAGTAAAAAAGAGAGAGAGAGAAGAATGTTGTCACCCCCAGCCCACTTCCTTCGCTTCCTCGTCCAAGCAGCTACCTGTGAGTCATCTAGTCCTCGGCGCCAGCTTAGCAACGTAGCGTGACGGGAGTGGTGGTGTTTAGTCCTGTCAACTGTCAAGGTTACTTGATGGTCATAGTCCCATTCCTGCCTGCCTCCCTCCCTCCAGCCCTTGTACCAGTTGTGACGATACAGCGCTTCATTATCTTCCATCTACATAGCAGAGTTTAGCTTGCTTGTGTCGTTTCAGATGGTACAGTATGCCACAAAAGTTTCGCTTTCAGGTGGAAGAGTATTTAATTTAAGTATTTTCCTGACACATCACCACACATCAATTTAAATAATCATTTGTTTCATAAGTAACAGGTATCACAAAATGTTAGTAAAATTTATTCATGGGGGCAAACAAAAATTTTTCTTTGGAATTTGTTGCAAAAATCGTGGTGCACGCTATACACGAGGGCGCGCTATACACGAGTAAATACGGTATATGTATTCTTCCAAAACATAATAGCAAAAAAGAAAAATTAGATTTTCTTGACCGTTCAGCTGACAAATTGTGCTGGCAAAAAATATTGAACTAGATAAATGTTAAAATAAGTCTAACTTATTATTAACTACTCGCAGCTTCGCCCGCGTGAGAAATAAGTATGAAAACAATCTATCAAAATGCTGTAAATTGTGTTTTAAAAGGGAAAATGAACTTATTTAATTGTTATTACCAAGTATTTCAAAACGCTAGCAAATTATTAACAGAAAAATACCATACAATAAATCTAAACTACACCAAGACCACGAAACCAAATCACAAAGCTAAATCAATGAAACCATATTCATAAACCATATGTAATCAAAGCTTGATTTCCCTGACAACTATCAATTAAACCTAGGTAACCTAAAAATAAACCTCTAATATGTGTATATCTTGAAGACATGCATATCACTAGGAAATTAAGTTTCAACAATGCAATGGCAAAATCCTTTCAGCCATTTCAGCATGAAGAAGTCATTACATTATTACGCTCCAGATCTATCTCATAGGAACCGTACATTTTTCCAGGATAAAAAGTAGCCTATCTTTTTATCAGGCCTCTAAACTGTCTGCACACCAAAAATCAGGTTGATCGGTCACTCTGTTGAAGTGTGAAAGATGGACAAATAAACCAATAAAACATAATAAACCAACAAACACACTTTAGGATTTATTATATGTGTATGGATGATAGATTTAGTGTTTTAACGACTTTTAAGACTTTCAGCTTTTTCTTGCATTTAATCATTACACAGATCATGATATAAGTCAGGCAATCTTAAAATTTGTTTATAAAATCTAATGCCATTATAACTCTGATACAGGATTAGTATATACTAAACTTCAAAATTAAATTAAATTCATATTTAAACATATATTTAAATTTGAAGAAATAGCATGAAATAATTCCAACAATGGAATGGAAATATGTATGCATATACATATGTCTTAACAGTATAAAAATTACCTTTTCCTGTCACTAACAATGTATAGATATTAAGAGGGCGGACTCAGTGGCACCATAGAAATTTATTTCAGGAGGGGAGTTGAAAAAATTATTAAATAAAAATTTTTGTGTTACAGAAAACTTATGTCAAGGGGCTTGGACGTTACATTATCATTCTCAACACGCATCACTGCCTCTGTGGTTTGTGATTCCAGGCGTATACATGTTCTCTTATATCATTTAGACTGTATGTTTGTTGGCGCATCCACATTGTAAGGGTGATTCTCGCGCTGATGCCTTCAAAGTGTAAGAAAACTGTGCAAATTTCTTTTTAGACAGGGCTCCCTGACCCTTTCCAAGGTCATTACACGTGCACTATTTTTTATATTATTTCCAAGTTCCGTGCTCCCCACCCCTTCAACTCTTTCACACTGTTCTCGCTTCACCTTCCCCTCCGCCTCTAGACCTGTCGCGCATGCGCAGAAAGATTCTGGTGCATAGTACGAGCCTGTCTTTAGGCGCTGGCGCTAGTACTCTACGGCGGGCATCGGGATGGGAGCGATGTCCGGCATGGTGTAGGGGTGGTAGCGGGTGGAAAGAGACCGTGGAGGTGGAAGAGTCTCAGACTAGAGTGGCAGCCAGCAGCTGAGTTGACACATCATCCAGCTACGATCGTCGATCATCCAATTATTTTGCACAATAATTAGTTACCACTGCAGTTGTTAATAAGTTATGTGTAATTTTCTTCAAATTATATGTTAAACATATTTTTCACTCAAAATCTCAGGGGGGCAACTGCCCCTAGTGCCCCCCCCCCCCCCTTGCAGGCGCCCCTGCAGTCAAGCTAAGCTACAACACCCATATGGTCCTTACAACAATGCAGTTTGAAGCAGTAAAGTTCTAGCATTCTGTTTTTGACGGTAAATTAAATTCCAAGATACTGCATTTCAATTTGATTGTTTCAATTGGCAAGCAGTTTGCATAAGAGCTTCAAAGGCCATTTAAATAATTATTAAATTGTTCACACAAAACAATTTTCTTACAAAAATATGGTATTTTCTGCCAGTTATATATTCTGAATTGTGGCATGAAAAAGGCTTAAATAGCACCTATTTGGACCTTGAAATCATATTTTTTTCCGGGGGAGGGTCCCTGGACCACCCGCTTTATGGGGTGAATAACTAAATGTGCCCCCCCTCCCCCCCCAAACAGAAATCCTAGCTACGCTACTGCGCCCTTGTATCGCATTCTAGAGATGAGCCCCATAAAAATCTAAAAATATATTTTTTTTCCAGCTCATACTACATAAGCAAAGTATGTCATAATACAAACTATAATCAAATCACACATTTCAAACAGAAATATTTATTACCTGCTTTGACATGCGCAGTACTGTCTCTTATATAAAATGAATATCCTTCATTCTTCAACCAATCCAAAAAATTATTACAATTTGTTTCGGTATCTACGGATCCGGATATGGTCTGTTCGCTTTCATTTAAAATGCAATTTTGTAATTTATCTCTTATCGCCAACATTGTTAAACTAAAAACCCGCGCTTTTCGCGCACGACTGTTCGTATGTGCTCCTGCATCTTCTGAATTTTTTTTTGATTTTTTTTGTGTGTCGTCCCATGTCAGTGAATCTTAGGTTACCATTCAGACCCCTCTTAGGACTATTGGTCATGGCATTTGTAAATTAAATGGTTTTATTTTATGAAATGAGAGACTATCAGTATGTTTTTATTTTTTATTTTAAATGTGTTATGTTACACTAAATTATCTTTGTTGACAGTTTATGTTGTTATATTGATAATGGAAAACGTGTAATATCACGACATTCCAGCCAATCAGGAACTAGCATTTATTTATTTAGGAACTTTTAAATGATTAAAATGAAATGTAATACCATCAACAATGGTGCAGTGAGACTGTGCAACGTGGTGTTAAATCCACTAAATTTCAAGTGCAAATAAGTACTAATTAGCAACAATACTGAAGTGATGTAATGCCGCCCTTAGCCTTGGCCTACTAAAGGCGACAACTCCCGCCCACGGCCACGGGCCACTTAAAAATGCACACCATAACGGGAACTTAGCATCAAAAGCCCTAACTCTATGTATACCCATGCTAATGGGGACAGATAAATGCATAATATTAAACTACCCAGCACTGTAAAACACAAGCAGAATAGTGTCCTGAAGTAGCAGCGTGAATTTATTAAAATACCATAATTAAAATAGAATATGTATCCTAACATCCATTTATTTACGCATTTCCAAAAAAAAAAAAAAATACTGCAAAACAGCAAACTATAATTATACTGACTTTCGTGTAGCCTTGAATTTAAACTAAAAATAAATTCAAATAAAAATTTGTTAAAAACTATACACAAATTTACCCCAAAAAGTTACATGCATGACTTTACGCACCCAGAAAATAACTGTGCAGAAGTTAGCTGTATCCGCTGGCTCTATCCGGCCGCCCAGGTGCGTCATACTGCAGGGCGCTTGGGACAACAACGGACTAAGTCATTACACGCAAAAACGATAAATAACATTCTATTTCTGACGTTTTTTCATAATAATATTAAATAATACTAATTAAATAAATAAACAGAGACATTACTACATTTACTATAAATAAAAAAAATTTGCCTCCAAAACCATAGAACCTGTTAACCAGGGCCTCCAAAGTGTGGTCTTTAACGAATTTATTACAAACATTAATTTTTTACACCAACTTTGGCCGCTGGTAGTGATAGAGCTGATATATAGGGGCGTTCCTACAGGTGTCCTTTATAAATAAAAAATAAATTTGGAAGGAATTCCACTGTATCCGTTGCACCAAGGCCTCTTAGGACCTCCAAATTGTGGTTTTAAAGGTATTTAACACAAAACTTTTTTTTTCCACACTTTGGCCTACGAGTAACGATACGGCTGGTATATAGGGCCTTTCCTCTATGATCCTTCTAACAAAAAATAATACATTTTTAGAGGTAACCCCATTTGAGATGCTCAAGGGCTTTCTTACACATGCCTTTGTACAATGATTAATGATGATATTGGTTTTATATGGTAGTGGTATTCTTAAGTACAAGGTCATAGTTAAAGTTATCTTGTTTAGTATAGTAGACCATTTTTGAGCATTGTTATTGAAAACTTACCCTGTTTATTTTTGTTCTCAGTTAATTATGACATAATGGCATTACCAACAGTATTTCTTAATGATTGAAAACTATCAACCAACTTATTTACATTAATAATTTGAAGAATCTCCAGTTACCTGACAGCACAATCAGAACTTTTGTTTTGATTATATTTCACCAATTGGGATAAATGAGTTACACTATTTTTTTATGACTCATTAAATTAGGCCTCGTGTTCACTAAGCAAATGTATAGGTATGTTAAGTGCTAATGGAAATGAATGAATAGTTTCAGCAACTTTCATCAAAATCACCTTGAACAATTCAGGTAAGTGCTAAAGTTGAAACTTTTTATTTATATAACTGCATCTACAAAAAAAATTAAAATCATTATCCTCAAAGCATGAGACCTTCAATAATACTACGTATTTTTAAATGAAAACCTTTTTGTAACAATTATTTGGTTGGCACATGGTATGTTCAGAATTAATTAGGTGGATTGTATGTTAGATCATTTTTTGTATAAGATAGTATAAGCTGGGATCAAAATGTTAGCTGATAATCATAATTTTCCTTCAGCTTAATACATATTTAAATATACCTAGATATTCATTTTGTTCCCCACATAGATCTGTAATAAATCTAAGATTTGTAATGAAAATAAATCTAAAAATTAGTAGTTTGGTGACACTGAGTTGGATGGAAAAGTCAATTTTTTTTCATTTGTCACAGAAATTGGTTTGGAAGGGTAACTTTGCATTGTTGTATTTTCACATTACCTCTGTTCACCTCTGTGTGGTGAATAGTTACCTCTACTTTATAAATCATGTGTTTTAGTTTATAAATTGGTTGATCCTAACACCCAGCACTTAAGTACCAAAAATAGCAAACAAAGGGCTGGGAAAAATTCAGAACTGGGTTAAGTATTCAAGGTAGGTACGTATTAATTTTTATGAAAATGTTTCATTGAAAACAATTGAATATAATTAAATTTTTAATTGCAAAAACAATTGAATTAATGCAACATCTAAATCAGTATTAAAACTTATTATAGGCAGTTGTCTGAAAACATACAATACAGTAAATTACAAACTTTCTATTTTAAAATCTAGTATATGAATTTCAGTTATCCCATTTAAGAACAAGTAACAGACACATTCTTTCACCTCAAATACTTGCCACCACATTACTGCAATTTTTTTAAATACAACTATATGTTAGGTACACATTTATACATCTCAGGAACATTAAACACCAAGGCATACCCAAATTTTCCAATCCCTGTTCCTCCTTTGCTGTTTTACTTTAAGAGTACTAACATTTTCAAAAAAAAATCTTCCGACACACAAATCAGAAAACTGGGTGTTGTTAAACAATCCTTACAGCTGTTTGGGTCTTATATTAAAATTAAAAAAATATGAATTCTACACAAAATTATAAAATGTGTCATCACATTATCTTAGCACAGTACACGTTTATTTTTGATAAATGGTACATAAGAACTCTAACATGAAACACCCAATGTATTTAAATTGTCAGCCACAGTATACATTCATTACACATACGTATATCACTAATTACATCTAAACTGACAGTTTGATAGGTCTTCAGAGCTCTGAGCATGGTTTCTTGGGTTGTGCATTCTTGCAGTCGTTGCAAAGAGAACATCTTGGGTGTTGTCTCATTTACTGCTGCTCACCAACACATGGAAAAAAAAATTAATGACAGACAAACTAAAAAACCTAGAAACAATTATGCATCATGTTGTAAATAGCATTAATCAATATTTCTATGTGCTACTGATTGCAATCAATAGTTTCCTTTCTGCATAACATTCAGGTTTCTCTGAAACAATACCCCCACAGGTGTAGGTTGGTGCAAGTACAGTTTCCAAGCAATTAATAATGCTGATGAAAAATTATTATTTACGCACTATTACATAAATCATAATGGAATGGGCTGTATGCTGCACAGGTTTCATATGTACAAAATATACAGCGAAACCCCTTATTTACATTACCGTTATTTACGTTTTCCCGTTATTTGCACTATATTCTTCAGGTCCCGTTTAGTTCCCTTTTAGTCCAATACAATACTTTCCAGTGAATTATGTCTCAAAAATCGCATCCATTCCGCTATTTACGTCACGCAACACTTAATTGTACTTAACTTAGTTATATATTTTTTGTATATGCTTACAGTTTTAAGTGCATTGTTTTTTAGGTTAGTTTTAAATTTGCTTTTAGGTTAGTTGTGTGCTTTATTAATTACATTTTATTTAAGTTAATTTTTTTTGGCAGTTATTTCTTACAAATAGGAATGTGTGTGCGTTAAAACAATAAGTTCTATAACATATTACGGTGGTGTTAAGAGATTTTATTTTTTTTTTCAAGTATAAAACTCTGCACCTTTGATACTTACATTACTGTCATCAACTGAGAATGAGGTAATATGAAATTCAGCTCCCAAGGGGGCTTTAGCCTGGGTAATTCCGGGTACTTAGGGTTACTTATATATACTATATACCAAACTCAAAGACTTGACAAACTTAAGCAATTACTAACTGACATGTGTCTTACCTGGGACTCATTAAGAACCCCTCTCACTGTAGGATAGTATGCATCCGACTACGCTACAGAAGTCGACAAAAAATTACTTTTTGGTTTCAAATGATAAGATTGGTTCAGATTCACTTCCGTCCGGGATGAGGCCTCTGGCGTGGGTGTAGACGATATCGGACCTCAGGAACTGCACTGCTTTACGGCTGAGGTATTACAAAATTTCCTATAACTTATGTAATAACCTGCATTTTGGCCACAAATACTCATTTCCACACCACCATAAATGAGGTAGAGTAAGTGGCGCGTTTTTTTTAATCGTGGTATCCCCAGGAGGCCTAATCCACATGCAATGCACTATTCCAAAATTTTGTGCACCCTCCTTTGCTTTGTTGTTCTTGATGGACCAGGAGTTTCGAGTTCATTGTCTTCAGTACCGATCGGAACATCACAGATAGTAATTTCTTCCACATCTGTGATGGGATTATCAGTTTCATTGCAATTTTCTTTGATCTCAATTTCTACATACGTTTGCTCAAAAACTATCCCTGTTTCTTCCTTTTCATTGCTATCTTGTAATGAACTTGCGAATTATCACAGGTTCGTGCATATAATCAAGCACTTTAATACAACATTCCTGCATGCACAGGCTGTCTACCTGGACAACTTTGTTTAAATATGGATTTCTTTGGAGTACATTATTTAACTTTATTTTTTCTTGATTAAAGAATGCTGATGTTTTATCACAGCCATTGAAGGCAAACAAGCATAATATATGATCTGATGCTTTATTATCAATGATACTTTTTGTTGTATGCAACTGTTGCGAAATTTTTTCTCTTCCTGGTTTCATAATATTTTTACGAACGTGACCAAGGCCGGGACACGTGCAGGTGTAGAGTTGGCTGGCGGCTGCCGCAACATGATATGTGCAGCGTGCGCCTGGAAGTTAACAAGGATTGTCGCTTTCCCCCCTCCTTCCCCCAACTCCCCGCGCTGCACCCTGCCTTTGACACGTAACTGAAACCTGACAGCTGCAGAGTTACGTGAGCCGCCGACACGTGTTTCGAGAGATTTCTGCCGTCGTGTCGGCGCGGAATGACGCGACTGGCCCCGGCCGCACTCGTGAGTTCCGGAAATGGCGGCCGATATATAAAAAGAGGACATCGGCCTCAGCAGGAGAGCAGTGAAGTAGGGAGTTTTCCCACGTCGGAGTTTCGAGCGAAGTTCCGAGCAAGGCGTCGAGCGGATCCTCGGCGAAGGCAAGTGTCGTCGGCAGCGGCAGAGTGCGGCAACGGAGTCCCGCGGCGGAGACCCACGAGGAGTGCTGCGTCGAGTGTTGCGCCAGAGCTGCGGCCCAGCTAGGTGTGCGGTGTGTGAAAACGAGTGACTGGGGAAGCAATTGATTATTTAGAAATTTTATAAGATTAATTGTAAGTGTAGTGGCCATCAATAAAACTGTTTAGTGTTATAAAATCTTTAATTGGGCTATCCTTTACGGCCCCCGGTAAATCGTAACAATATATATGTTTGAATGTGTAGATAGAGCAGTCAAAAGAATACGCTGGAACTATCGATTTGACAAAAAAAGTTGTTACGTTGCATTAAGTGTAGGAAAGTTTATCTAGTTATATAAAAAATTTTATTGTAAAATGAGTTAAGGAGATTGAAGAAACCTGTTGTAAGTACCATTTTTCCAATATGGTCGAATAACTAATTAATATTAAAAATGTATCTTTATGTTTAATATTGAAAGCTTAATCACTACATTTCCTTGTATTGTTTCATAACACTGTGAATCTTTTAATACTGACTATTTTGTAAGAATAAAGTATATTATTTAACAGGTACATGTAAAAAATATGTTCTTGTCAATAGCTATCTTATCAAAATGCCTGAGAAACACTACAGTGCATTATTATCTAAATATATACATATACAAATAAATTTGAACCACCTAAACTTTATATCTCAAGCCCTATACTAATCTAATGAACCAATATCATTTCAATTAATAATTTGTTCAACTTTGGTAATGAATATAATCATATATTGCATACTAAGTACGGTATATAAACATTTTACTGTGCTACCATGTAAATACTGTATTTACTCGCATAAGGGTCGCGGCAATTTTACCAGATTTGATGGGGGAAAAATTAAGTGACCTAAATGGAAACAAAATTTTTTAAAATTTTTGAGGAATTTTTTTTGCAATACAGTAAAATCCCGCCGATGCGACCCCCCTCTGATGGGTCCACTCCGTTTATACGACCGTTTTTTGAGAAACCGTGAAAAATTTCAGCAGAGAAAGTCGGAAATTTGAGTAAAATCGGCTGAAAAACAAGTCCGTTACACTTTGTTGGGCGCTATGTGTTCACGTGTATCTTGGCGAGAGCTGTACTGTAAGCAGGCAGGCATACAAAAGACGGCTAAAAATAGATACCACCCCTCTAGACTGTCCACGCAGCAGTGTCTAGCCGTGCTCGGCGCGTCCACTATCGCACGAAAAGCCGTCTCAGCTGTCATGTTATCTTACCCGCCCCCACGAAAAGCCACTGTGGTAGCTTACCTTCTTCGTGAGAAACTGTCAGCATCCTCCTCCCCTCCCACACCGCGTGCGGTAAGCCAGGTTGTATAGTCCATTATCAGTATACGATTGTCCTTCGCCGTTAATAAATACTTTATAAGTTATTATGATACAATTTGTTTATTAGTCACACAGCAGTTTCTGCGGAAAAATCACTAATACCTCGAATTTTATTGAATAGAAAAATATAGCAGGGCCGTAAATATATTTAATTTACTGCATAGTTACTTTTCCATCTGCATTCGAATGTGTTTTTCTTTTCCTTTTTTTACGCTGTGAAGGGTCGTGGATAATTGCTTGAGCTGTCAAAATAAACATCGCTGACGGCAAGGGCGGGAGCGCATCCTGTCGGTCTGTCGCTGTGATTATTTACTCCAAAAACATGTCACAGCATTTCAGGATAGCACTGTTCTTATATTTTAACTAACCAAGCGAATTTTCTTAACAAGAAATCAAACACACACAAAAAAACATCTTCGAAGAAGGGGGAAAAAACTGTTGAAAATGTTCACGCAGTAAACACAAAAAAAATGGTAAACTATGGGCGATGTTGCACCTGGATGGCAAACAAGTAGAAAAAGGGAAGGGGAGAAGCAATGGTTTCCCCAGCCAATATCTTATCTGTGTCAGGAACTTCCTCAAGCGTAAGACCAATAACACGTTTAAAACGAAAACCTCTGTAGATATAAAAAATCATAACAGGCCTTTTTTATTCGTAATTAAATTTACTACAACTTTTATTCTGTGAATTTTTTCAATACAAAGCACTGTTTTCGAGTTATAGTCTACAATCAAGACATTTTAAGAAGTTAGGAATCTAACTTGACTTCAAATTTCTATATTCGGTTATAACGAGTACTTGTTGTTACAACAATTTATCACGCCATTATCAGCTCTCGTAGTAGCGGAGTCTTACAGTACCCGTTAACTCTTTCGTGCACGGCGCGCCGGCCGTTCATGTCATTAAATTACCGGTACGACCTATATGGGGGCTGAGGTATTACAAAATTTCCTATAACTTATGTAAAAACCGAATTTTGGCCACAAATACTCATTTCCACACCACCATAAATGAGGTAGAGTAAGTGGCGCGTTTTTTTTAATCGTGGTATCCCCAGGAGGCCTAATCCACATGCAATGCACTATTCCAAAATTTTGTGCACCCTCCTTTGCTTTGTTGTTCTTGATGGACCAGGAGTTTCGAGTTCATTGTCTTCAGTACCGATCGGAACATCACAGATAGTAATTTCTTCCACATCTGTGATGGGATTATCAGTTTCATTGCAATTTTCTTTGATCTCAATTTCTACATACGTTTGCTCAAAAACTATCCCTGTTTCTTCCTTTTCATTGCTATCTTGTAATGAACTTGCGAATTATCACAGGTTCGTGCATATAATCGAGCACTTTAATACAACATCCCTGCATGCACAGGCTGTCTACCTGGACAACTTTGTTTAAATATGGATTTCTTTGGAGTACATTATTTAACTTTATTTTTTCTTGATTAAAGAATGCTGATGTTTTATCACAGCCATTGAAGGCAAACAAGCATAATATATGATCTGATGCTTTATTATCAATGATACTTTTTGTTGTATGCAACTGTTGCGAAATTTTTTCTCTTCCTGGTTTCATAATATTTTTACGAACGTGACCAAGGCCGGGACACGTGCAGGTGTAGAGTTGGCTGGCGGCTGCCGCAACATGATATGTGCAGCGTGCGCCTGGAAGTTAACAAGGATTGTCGCTTTCCCCCCTCCTTCCCACCACTCCCCGCGCTGCGCCCTGCCTTTGACACGTAACTGAAACCTGACAGCTGCAGAGTTACGCGAGCCGCCGACGTGTGTTTCGAGAGATTTCTGCCGTCGTGTCGGCGCGGAATGACGCGACTGGCCCCGGCCGCACTCGTGAGTTCCAGAAATGGCGGCTGATATATAAAAAGAGGACATCGGCCTCAGCAGGAGAGCAGTGAAGTAGGGAGTTTTCCCACGTCGGAGTTTTGAGTGAAGTTCCGAGCTAGGCGTCGAGCGGATCCTCGGCGAAGGCAAGTGTCGTCGGCAGCGGCAGAGTGCGGCAACGGAGTCCCGCGGCGGAGACCCACGAGGAGTGCTGCAGCGAGAGTTGCGCCAGAGGTGCGGCCCAGCTAGGTGTGCGGTGTGTGAAAACGAGTGACTGGGGAAGCAATTGATTGTTTAGCAATTTTATAAGATTAATTGTAAGTGTAGTGGTCATCAATAAAACTGTTTAGTGTAATAAAACCTTTAATTGGGCTATCCTTAACGGCCCCCGGTAAATCGTAACAATATATATGTTTGAATGTGTAGATAGAGCAGTCAAAAGAATACGCTGGAACTATCGATTTGACAAAAAAAGTTGTTACGTTGCTTTAAGTGTAGGAAAGTTTATCTAGTTATATAAAAAATTATACTGTAAAATGAGTTAAGGAGATTGAAGAAACCTGTTGTACCATTTTTCCAATATGGTCGAATAACAAATTAATATTAAAAATGTATCTTTATGTTTAATATTGAAAGCTTAATCACTACATTTCCTTGTATTATTTCAAACCACTGTGGATCTTTTAACACAGACTATTTTATAAGAATAAAGTATATTATTTAACAGGTACATGTAAAAAATATGTTCTTGTCAATAGCTATCTTAACAAAATGCCTGAGAAAGGCTACGGTGCATTATTATCCACATATATACATATACAAATAAATTTGAACCCCTTAAACTTTATATTTCAAGCCCTATACTAATCCAATGAACCAATATCATTTCAATTAATAATTTGTTCAACTTTGGTAATGAATATATTCAAATCATATATCGCATACTAAGTACGGTATATAAAAATTTTACTGTGCTACCATGTAAATACCGTATTTACTCGCATAAGGGTCGCGGCAATTTTACCAGATTTGATGGGGAAAAAATTAAGTGACCTATATGTGAAGAACAAATTTTTTTAAATTTTTGAGGAATTTTTTTTGCAATACAGTAAAATCCCACCGATGCGACCCCCCTCTGATGGGTCCACTCCGTTTATACAACCGTTTTTTGAGAAACCGTGAAAAATTTGAGCAGAGAAAGTTGAAAATTTGAGTAAAATCGGCTGAAAAACAAGTCCGTTACACTTTGTTGGGCGCTATGTGTTCAGGTGTATCTTGGCGAGAGCTGTACTGTAAGCAGGCATGCATACAAAAGACTGCTAAAAATAGATACCACCCTTCTAGACTGTCCACGCAGCAGTGTCTAGCTGTGCTCGGCGCGTCCACTATTGCACGAAAAGCCGTCTCAGCTGTCATGTTATCTTACCCGCCCCCACGAAAAGCCACTGTGGTAGCTTACCTTCTGCGTGAGAAATTGTCAGCATCCTCCTCCCCTCCCACACCGCGTGCGGCAAAAGCCAGGTTGTATAGTCCATTCTCGGTATTCGATTGTCCTTCGCCGTTAATAAATACTTTATAAGTTATTATGATACAATTTGTTTATTAGTCACACAGCAGTTCCTGCTGAAAAATCACTAATACCTCAAATTTTATTGAATAGAAAAATATAGCAGGGCCGTAAATATATTTAATTTACTGCATAGTTACTTTTCCATCTGCATTCGAACATGTTTTTCTTTTCTTTTTTTTTTTTACGCTGTGAAGGGTCGTGGATAATTGCTTGAGCTGTCAAAATAAACATCGCTGACGGCAAGGGCGGGAGCACATCCTGTCGGTCTGTCGCTGTGATTATCTACTCCAAAAACATGTCACAGCATTTCATAATAGCACTGTTCTTATATTTTAATTAACCAAGCGAATTTTCATAACAAGAAATCAAACACACACAAAAAATTAAAGGCAACAAAAGTTTAAATGGCATCTTCGAAGAAGGGGGAAAAAACTGTTGAAAATGTTCACGCAGTAAACACAAAAAAAAATGGTAAATGAAGGGCGATGTTGCACCTGGATGGCAAACAAGTAGAAAAAGGGAAGGGGAGAAGCAATGGTTTCACGTGTCAGGCCAATTGCACGTTTAAAACGAAAACCACTGTAGATATAAAAAATCATAACAGGCCTTTATTATTCGTAATTAAATTTACTACAACTTTTATTCTGTGAATTTTTTCAATACAAAGCACTGTTTTTGAGTTATAGTCTACAATTAAGACATTTTAAGAAGTTAGGAATCTAACTTGACTTCAATTTTCTATATTCGGTTATTACGAGTACTTGTTACAACAATTTATCACGCCATTATCAGCTCTCCTAGTAGCGGAGTCTTACAGTACCCGTTTACTCTTTCGTGCACGGCGCGCCGGCAGTTCGCGTCATTAAATTACCGGTGCGACCTATATGGGGGGAATCTTAAATACCAAATTCAAGACCTCAAATTATGGGTGCGACCTATATGGGGGGAATCTTAAATACCAAATTCAAGACCTCAAATTATGGGTGTGACCTATATTCGAGTAAATACGGTAAAACATGTTACCTTTATATTTATATTCATATCACTTACAATGTGTCTTGTATACGAAACCAAATAAATGACAGTGTAAATTATCTGTTTACATTATATATTCAGTTACATTTATTTTTGCAGTACCGAAGTCAGTATTCCCAATGTTATTACTTATTAGGTGTTGGCAATCTAGCCTCTTTCTTTGGCAACATTTTCAGCAGTTTTCACATATCTTTTTGACATATCACATATGCTTGGAAAAATTTCTGCAGACATTCAGGAGGCCTAAGATTCCTAAGTGAAGTTCCACTAGCTGTCACGATGACTTAGCATGCACTACTTTTGTATAAGAACCAGGACTGAAGGTCTGTCTGAAAACACATAACTGAAAATAAGAAAGAAAAAAATCCATGCCAATAAATTTAAATATGCCACATTACACTTCTTCAGCCAGAGGCATCGTTAAAGAAAGCCGTAACGTATACCACTTAAATCCAAGAACCGGTTATTAAGACTATTGTATGAAAACACTAAGTAGGAAAAGAAACCATGTTATTAATTAAAAAATATATGACCTTAAATTTTTATTCTCAGCCAGAGGCATCGTTAAGGAAATAAGCCGTAATGTATAACAGTTTCATCCAAGAATCAGGTCTTAAGACCTTTGTCTTAAAATATTTAAATGTAAAGTCGAAATAGAACACATGCTAATAATAAAAAAATATTTATTACCTTAACTTTTTTTTCAGCCAGAGGCATCGTTAAGAAATTAAACTGTAATATACACCAGTTAAATCTAAGAATCAGGTCTTAAGACCCTTGTCTGAAAATACTTAAATGTAAAGCAGAAAAAGAATACATGCTAATAATTAAAAAAGTATACGACCTTAAAATTTTTCTTCGGCCAGAGGCATCGTCAAAGGAATAATCCCTGAAACACAATAAAAGTAATGTCAGCATTTAATTAATATTGAAGGATATACATTCAAATCGAACAAAAATGCTAGCTAACTATTACTGCAAGAAAATGTCACATAACCTCTTTAAACTATAAGAAAATTTAAATTGCAGTCAGAGGACAATTTACCTGGAATAAGTCATCATAGTTCAGTTTCGATTTTACGAACGACCTCCTCCATCCCCTGGTTGTTCCAATGAAGCTGATCAATTATTCCGCTATGGCAGAACCTGAAGAGAGAAAAAACAGGTAAAATAATATGACCACAAAGTCACCTAGCCGCTGGGTAGCACAGTTACTTTACATCTCAGTAATTGCTGAAGCAGAACTGCATTGAACTCCTGTGGAGCAGTCATATCTAGTAATACATGCTAACAAATTTTTTGTGTGTGGTAATTATTTAATTAGACAATAATAAAACAATTGCTTGGGAAAACTGTAAACATTACAAGAGAAAAAGTAAATTATAAAAATAAACACTGCAGTAGGCACACACCAGCACAATCGCAAGTTATGTGTGTGTTACAATGGGTAAGGGATGAACCCCCAAGTTTTGTTAAGAGTACCGTATTTACTCGCAAATAGGTCGCGGCAATTTTACCAGATTTGATGGGAAAAAAATGAAGTGCGACCTATATGTGAAAAAAAAATTTCGAAATTTGAGGAATTTTTTTTTGCAATACAGTAGAATCCCGCTAATGCGACCCCCCTCTGATGCGTCCATTCCGTTTATACGACCGTTTTTTGAGAAACCATGAAAAATTTGAGCAGATAAAGTCGAAAATTTTAGTAAAATCGGCTGAAAAACAAGTCTGTTACACTTTGTTGGGCGCTATGTGTTCACATTTATCTTGGCGAGAGCTGTACTGCAAGCAGGCAGGCATACAAAAGACGGCTAAAAATAGATACCACCCCTCTAGACTGTCCACACAGCAGTGTCTAGCCAAGCTCAGCGCGTCCACTATCGCACGAAAAGCCGCTGTGGTAGCTTCTGCGAGAGCATAAGAAACTCGTCCGGCCATGCTGGCGGTAGCGGCGGCTTGACGTCATACGTGACGTGACGCTTACCTCTCCCATCCCCTGCTAATTCTTTAAGGCTCATCCCTCCCAGAGCCCCAAACCATGTAAAGACACCCTCCCCCCCTTTTCCAACCAACATTTCAACACATTCCCTCCCTTATTTCAACCTTCTGCGTGAGAAACTGTCAGCATCCTCCTCCCCTCCCACACCGTGTGGCAAAAGCCAGGTTGTATAGTCCATTCTCTGTAAAATAAATATTTTTATGGGCTTATACAACTGTCCTTCGCCGTTAATTAATACTTTATAAGTTTAAGTTATTATGATACAATTTTTTATTAGTCACACAGCAGTTTCTGCTGAAAAATCACTAATACCTCGAATTTAATTGAATAGAAAAATTTAGCAGGGCCGTAAATATATTTATTTTACTGCAGAGTTACTTTTCCATCTGCATTCGAACGTGCTTTTTTTTCTTTTTTTTATTTACGCTGTGAAGGGTCGTGGAAAAGATAATTACTTGAGCTGTCAAAATAAACATCGCTGACGGCAAGGGCGGGAGTGCATCCTGTCGGTCTGTCGCTGCGATTTATCTACTCCAAAAACATGTCACAGTTTTTCAGGATAGCATTGTTCTTATATCTTTTGTTTATAGCCGAATGTTTTCTACCTAATCCACACAAGTTCCTTCGCCACGTTTTGAACGAAAATAACAACCAGCCGGCTAGCATAGCCGAACTCACGTGACGTGAATTCACTTAGCGTGAGTATTTATCGGAACCCATAACTAAAACCGCTGTAGATATAAAAAATCATAACAGGCCTTTTTTTATTCGTAATTAAATTTACTACAACTTTTAATCAGTGCATTTTTTCAATACAAAGCACTGTTTTCGAGTTATAGTCTACAATTAAGACATTTTAAGAAGTCAGGAATCTAACGACTTCAATTTTCTATACATATTCGGTTATTATGAGTACTTGTTACAACAATTTATCACGCCATAATCAGCTCTCGTAGTAGCTGAGTTTTACAGTACCCGTTAACTCTTTCATGCACGGCGCGCCGGTCGTTCCCGTCATTAAATTACCGGTGCGACCTATATGGGGGGAATCTTAAATACCAAATTCAAGACCTCAAATTATGTTTGCGACCTATATGCGAGTAAACACGGTATATAAAGGCATGAATTTTAACAGTTATAAGTTATGCAAAGCTGAAAAAGTAGTAGGTAATACCTACAGAACGAAGTAGACAACTTTAAATCATGGTAGTTTATTTTTAAAAAAAGGTTTTAAAATTATATTGAGACTGTAATTTTTATAGGTATATTTTTTTTTAAATGGACATCCGAAACTTCCTGCCAGTGTTATCCTCCCATCTGGGCGCACTGGCTAAAGGGGATGAAGGAAGGGAAGGGCAGACTGCAGTTTTCAAAGATTTACGAACTATTCACTTGTCACATGAGGCTTAAAGTGAAGTTAGAAAGACATGTGCGTGTTGGTCGCCGACAATATACTAGGCGTTACCTAACTGTAATCTTTTGCCTTTTAACCGGGGAAAGATTTGGGTGCTAAGATAACCTCAGTAAGCAACATGTGTAGGTGTATAGAGCTTGACCTGAGACACCTAGGTCTTACCCTAACTTGGACCCCTCCCGCACACTATAGCTTAGTTTAACTTAGGTTAGGAAATTAAAAATAGTGTTAAGATATTTCTGGTACCGGCACCGGGATTATAGGCTACTAACGGTTCCCGGTGCCAGTTAATTTGCCAAGAACCAGCGGAACCGAGAACCAGAACTGGGACCAAGCCATCACTATTTTGTTATATTAATATTCCCAAGCAAATTGTGATTTGAAACCTAAGAGTCACTTCAGAAACTCTTTTCAAAGTTACATTTAAGAAATAAGCAAATGCAAAGAGACACTGAGATGGCTGTTTTTGTAAGCATTCAGTCCATGCCAAATTTTCACATGACTTCATTGGCAACTGCAATTTTACTTAAGTCTCCTGTACTCTACAGGTAAGATTAATAGCTGCTACCAGTCAGGCACCTCAGTTTGGTATCAAGGGTGTACTGTTCCCTCTCCTGAGTTAGACAATAATGCTACCTATATGTTTTCCTAGTCAACATTTAAATATGGAAGGAAACTTACATTCCTTCTTATCAACCATATTTGTACATACATACATACATATTATATATATACATATTAAAATATATATATATATATATATACGTATATATATAAAATAAATGTAATCAATTCGAAACATAAATGGATACATGAAGTACTTACTCCTCAAACATCATTTCCTTGATTGGCCCATCCGTAAACAATGTGAAAATGTCTATCAGGCATAGACTCTTGTTTTCTGGAAAAATTAGGTATGCTCATTAGGTTAAACCATCAACCTCATTTAGCCACATTACAGAAAATCACTGCTACTTAAATGTAACTCAACTAAATAGGTTAAAACCTTATGCTAAAATCTTGTTCAGTTACTTGCATTCATGTATTATCACAACCCAAAGATGGTATAAAATCAGGGATTTAGGTTTTTAGTAATATGTACATTGTTAATTCACTAAGTAATTTTATTAGAAATCGTAGTTTCATCATTTAAAGGAATCAGTAGAGGCAATATTATATGGTGAATAGAAATAAAACTGAAATAACAGCGAAATTAAGTCAATACACTGCCAAACACTGAAATGGAAGTCGGTAACACCTCACAACACCAAAATCCAGCAAAATTTACCTCTGTTTCCTCATTACAACTATTAAAATATATAATTTCAGAAATCTTTAATTTTTTAATTAAAACCCTTTAATGTTTTGTGCAAAGTAAAAAAAATAATCTATGTTCTATTAATCTGTTTCTAAGGGAAATAAAAAGTCTACAGCAACAAATCATACAGCCATGGGTAAAGGCCTACAAAAAAAAAATCACTAGAAAATGTATATTGTTACGGTCATCAACTTCCTCTTATCTGTGTTGACCGTAAAGATGGATATGAAGGGAAGTGCAACTGAAAAGGTGATAATGAAATGAATTGAGGGAGGCTGAGGGGGAAAGAGAATGGAAAGGAATTGACCGGGATCGTATGTATTCCCAATATTGTGACGGCCCTATCAGGTTATCAGGTTGGGGGAATCCACCACTCGAGTCTTTCCTTTATGCATTAAAGGTAGGGTGATGAGCCCCCATTCGAAAGATAATTAAAGAAGTTCAAGCTGTAAACGCTTCAACAAAAATCGGGTTATTTCAACATATCAACAAACAGTTTATTGGTAACATATCACTATCAGGTTACATAAAACCATTTCCAACCCCTTCTCTTAACAAAACATATATGAATTTACCACTTGATTCTATCATGGATATTGTTGTTATCGAATAAGTCATACTGTCGGCCATTTCCCCAGCTTGTAATATAATCTCATTTGCTTTGAGACTCATGTTTTGTCAGTGCGTTTACCTTATTACTACTAACTGTTGCGTACAAGTTTATCCCTAGTGACGTGATGTTTACTATAAATTGCTCCTTGTGGAAAATAAAAGTTACAAATTTAGGCATTCCTCCTTTGTTTGAAGTCCATTAATTTATTTTTCGTGTTTCCCGTGTTACGATGCGTAACTGTGGAGACAAAGTGTTAAGATCCTGGCGGCAGAGTAGCGCGGCTTCCCATTGACAGACTAATTTCTGGAGCGAATTCTCCCGGTATAAGAAGCTGTCTCTGATCGCATTTGTGTCTGTTGATCAAAACATAACGGGTCCTCCTTGGTCGCGCTTCTGACATCACTACATACACCCCTCCTCCCCTTTCCAATGCTTCTGACCGAATTACGCTTCGCCGTAGCCAAGGTTGCAATGACTGGTTGTACGTGGCCAACAAAACTGTTTGTTGCCACTGCAGGGTTATACTATAGTTTGCAAACACCCTCCTGCTGCATCTGGCCTTGAACGTTTCCTGCTGTTTGTATGTTTCATCATCCTGCCTCGCTGGTCGTGATTTCTCTCTTGTCTGGTTTAAGTTAATCTTTATTACATACAAGTATATTGATTGTGGTCTTTTAACATTGCACTACTGTTTTGATGGATAGTGTATATTGCTGTTTTTTTTTTTCTAAACTTACTCTTGTATGTGTGTGTGGAATGTTTCAGGTACTTAAATATTTGAAGTGTCTAATTAAAATTGTTGAAGGAATTTATCAAAGTAATTGTTCTTGTTATGTAATTGTTCTTCTTATGTACTTGTTATAAAAAAATTAACACCAACACAATTGTTTCAATTTATACAGTACAAATGGAATTTTGAAGTGTTAAGCTGCATGTGATGACATTTATACTTTGTGATAGTTTGAGTAGTGGCAACAAATAACATGCATTTGAAATGGATGCACACTTCTGTATCTCACGATTGTTGCTATCAACACTAATATTTGTTATCAGTTTCGGTGTTATCAGAGGTTACACTTAAGACGTACCTGCGATGTGCCTGACAAGTTGATTAAACTTGAGCAGGAGATCATTCCTTCCATCCTCCTTTGGCAGAACTCGTATGGGAGGCACCGTCATGAGCACCAGCTCACAATCGATGCTCAGCAAAAACTGCACAAGGTTGTTATACTTCAGGTACAACCACTTATATCTAGAGTTTGCCTGCAAAGAAAACATACACGTAGCATTATTGTAGTGTAACAAAGCACTTGCATGACTATAAACTGCTGTGAAGTACATGCATTTGTCTGCCCAAGGTCTTGGAAACAAAATTTTACTGAACTTTTAACTTGTTATAGCTCCAATACCATTAAATATTAATTGATATAATCTGTTAGTCAAAGATATTATCTCTCTATTCACCAACACATCATCGGTCCCTGTTAACAGGAGCACTTTTCTTCCTCTCAGTTCCTCCTGTCTCCTTTTTGCTGTGCGCAGATTGTTTTGCAGCTTGCTCCCAGAGACTGACAAACCCAAGATCACTTTTCCGTTTGCTGAAAAACAAAGAAAATGTATAATTTCATTTCTACACTGGACTTATTATAAACAGTAAGTATATGCATGTTTAAGACTCACCATTTCTTTCCCACGGTAGGGTTATCCCATACCTGGTTCTGCTTACATGATGCCCTAAATGCACCATCAATGAACTGCCCAGTAACAGGTGTCCTCTTATTTCCTGTAAACATCCATTAAAATGATTATGTACCAGTATGTTCACTTTAATCACATGTTTTCTTTATAACATATAGGTACTTAAATATACTGTGTATGTCTATAACAGGTCGTTAGCCAGGATTTTATTTACATATTTATCATTGACTCAAATAAAACTCGGTCACACTAACATCTCAGGAAACATTTCACTCATAGAAGTCCATCACTTACACATTGAAATTAAAATAGTGATTGTGCTTGAGAAAAGAATGCTAAAAATTTAATTTTTTGGATTTGTATGGGGAGGAGGGAGTAGGGATGCATTGTTGTAGCCCACTAAAAGGATAACATCTTTTTTATTGGAATCATTTTGTTGTTTAGTAGATAGTTTAGAATTCTTCGTAGGCCTTTGATAAAAACTTCATTTGTATGGTATTACCGTTTGAGTACTTCTGGACCGAGTCCCATTTGAATGATTCTAATCCTTTCAAATTAATTCCTGTGTAACCTCATGTAGCCAAGTTGCTTAAATAATTTTATTCTGATTTCACTGGTTCTTTCTGTTTTAAAACCCTGAAAAAAAGGGGGCGGGCGGGGGCGGGTTCGGACGAACCCCCCCCCCCAACAATGTCCCGGTCTATAATTCATAACGTTATAAATAATCATGAATGCTGCGGTGAAATTTAACTGTAGGGGAGAGTGGGCCAGAGTGAGACATGGGGTACAGTGAGACATGTCAACTCCAACTATTATAAAACTGAAATTTGTTTCAATAAATCCCATGTTGGAACCCTTCATGACCTCCATTTTGATTGTGTTTTAATGTTAATGACACCTGATATTAACCAGATTTTAAAGTGTTGGTTTTCGGGTAACAAAAGTAATATTTTCTTTCCTTAGTTTATTATTTTTCATACTTATATTTGTTGTTATATGTTACTTATTAAAACATTAACTTGATGTGCACATATTGAGGAATAATTAATGGAGTCACAGACAAGCTGGTTATTATAGGTTAGGATTTTCAATTCATAGATATGTGTGTAGTAGTGTGGGGCACAGTGAGACATGTCTCACTGTACCCCATGCTGTAAATTTTAGAGCTAGCTTCCGTTTCGGGAACATCCAGCCCCACATTGGATTTTGCTAATTTTTAGAAGACTATATGAGAAAAAAAAAGGTTTTTGGTTATGTTATGCAATTTTAACTGTTAAATATTTATTATCACACAAAAATGTCTTTTTTTTGGTAGATAGGCATATATGTTCTATAAAATAACAAAGCAAAATTAACATCAAATTACTTGATACTTAAATTCAAGTTACATTAATTATCAAACTTTCATATCCATTTAACCCATTTTATTTTTAAAAAAGGTTTAAAAAAATTGGTTTTCAGTCATGACACGCAACAGGAAGAGAAGAACAACTATTGGAACATTTAAAGAAGATGACATGATGGCAGCTGTAGAACTTGTGGAGGAAGGCTTGTCAGTGTGAAAAGCTGCAAAAACTAAAGGTTTAGCTTTTCAGACACTTCACAGGTGAGTCTTAGTTATATGAGATTCAGGCCTACTTATGGTTTATAAAACATGTCTTTCTCAACAAAATTTTTTCGTGTTTTAGGTATGTGAGAAAAAAGATGAATAATCCTGAAATGGCTAACGTGAGGATGTGTTCCAAGTAGGTACAACAGTCGCCAAGTGTTTACCACTGAACAAGAAAGCGAGTTGAAAGATTATCTGTTAACTTGTTCAGCTATGTGTTATGGCCTGAGTTTGATGAACTGCAGAGAATTAGCATTTGAAATGGCATCAAGAAATAGTATTGATTGTCCCGAAACATGGAAAATCCAATAGAAAGCTGGAATAGAGTGGGGCCGGTTTTTTTTTGAAGAGGCATCCAGACTTATCCCTAAGGCAGCCAGAAGCTTGCAGTTTGTCACGTGCTACATCATTTAATAAACATAATGTGGGGCTGTTTTTCGATAAACTTGAGACTGTGCTTAAACGATCTGACCACTTCTCAAATGGATTGCGTATCTTCAATCTTGATGAAACTGGTTGCAGCACTGTTCAAAAACCAACCAAAATCATTGCAGGAAAAGGAGTGAAACAAGTTGCAAAAGTAACAAGTGGCGAGAAAGGCAGCCTCGTCACATCATGTTATATTGTCAATGCAGCAGGGAATGCTCTTCCTCCAGTCATAATCTTCCCAAGAGTTCATTTTAAGGGACATATGCTTCGTGGTGCACCCACTGGAAGTCTTGGCCTCGCAACATAGTCAAGATGGATGAATGGTGAACTCTTTGTAGAAGTTTTGCACCATTTTGTGAAGCACTCATTTTCCTCGCTAGAAAATCCCGCTGTTTTGATATTGGACAATCACGCGAGCCACTTAAAGATAGAGGCTATCGAGTTAGCCAAGAAAAATGGGGTAACAATTTTAACAATTCCTCCTCACTGCAGTAATCGCCTTCAACCACTTGATGTATCAGTGTTTGCGGCCTTCAAATCTTTCTATAATGCTTCGGTTGACTCGTGGATGATGAGAAACCCTGGAAAAACAGTTTCGATATATGATGTGGCAAGTTTAATTTGTGAAGCACACGAAAAAGCAATGACGCCCGCAAACATCACATCTGGATTCTGCAAAACAGGGATTTTTCCTTTTAACAGGAATGTGTTTTCAGAGAAAGATTTTTTCGCAAGTGCTGTGACTGAAAGGGAAATTAGTCCTACACCAGAAGCTACGAGACGGTGCAGTAGTAAAGACATTCCAATCCACAATTCAATGGTGACGACTGGAGATGGACATTCTGAAGAAAATAGCTTGACACCTAGTTACATAAGCCCACTAAACATACATAATTATCCCAAAGCAGGAAAGAGATTGGAGTCTGCTACTAAAAGGAAAAAGGGAAGATCTTTCATTCCAACTGACACACCAGAAAAAAACCAACTTGCTCTTCAATACCAACATAAAATGAACAGCAAGAGAGGTCTGTTCAAGAAGTCTGACCCTAGAAAAATGAAATTCACTGAGATTTCAAATGAAGATGAAGAGTTTTCTGAATCTGACGTTTCTTCAGACAATTAAGAAATACAAGTTCAATCATACGACCAACTTGCGAGGAAGCCTAAAGAGAAGGTGACTTTGTCCTGGTAGAGTTTTCAGGAAAAAAAAAAATTTACATTGGGGAGGTGCTACGAGAAATAGACGATATTGAGGATTATGAAGTCAAGTTCCTGAGGAAAAGTGAAAAAATGTGGAGGAATGTTTTTACCCAGATGTTCCAGGTAGGCCTATTGCATCAGTTGCTGCAAAAGACATTAGAGCATTATTGCCTGTTCCTTCTGAACATGGAAAAACCAAAAGACAAAAGTCTTACCTCAAATTGTGAGTAGATTTTGGACGGCTGAATGTTCTATAAATTTTTCCTGGCATTTATGTTGAAGTGCAGTGATTGTTGTTAGGTAAATCAGATTTTTGTAAAGCGTATTCAGTTTGTCTCACTGTGGACCACTGTCTGTCTCACTGTGGAACATCCATGGGGTACAGTGAGACATTTGATAAGTAATGAAGAATTTCTTTTTCCAAGAAAAGGTCTCATATATTACGGAATTTATAGTTTGCAATAATAAAGAGCATTAATCAGGCTATTTTTTGGTATAAGAAGATGTCCTTAAATGTAGAAAAGTAAACAGTGATTTAAAATAAAACATTTTGTCTCACTCTGGCCCACCCTCCCCTACTGTGGCCCTTTGGGATGGCAAACATTGCTGCAGTCATTTACATTAAAAACTACAGTCAAAATAAGCACAAGAAATGTTATCTTAATAACAAGTATTATTTGATAATAATTACCCCGCCCATAATGGAACAAGAGCAACCCCGCCATTTTAAGGCGTGTCAGCTCTTACGCGCCATTTTAAATTATTAATTTATGCAAACACTAAGAATGATGTAATTATTCCTTACATCCGCACGCTAACACCCATCGAAACGGAACCTTGCTTGCGATGTTACATAAATTTATTTTAAAAAAAAAAAAAAAAAAAAACACTTCTCATATATATCTAGTGTTTGCCAAAGTCAGAATAAAAAACCACACGTTTAAGCACACAAGTTGATGACAGGTAGCTTGAGTAATTGGATAGTTTGTTAAGGGGATTGGTGCACCAGCATCGTATTAAAAAAAACAATATATTTGTTAATGATTCAGCTACTAGAGAATATTTGAACCATTCTGGTGTAAAATTATTTTTTTAATTTTTTTATTTTAATTAAGTTATTGCTGATTTTCGGGAATTTTTTAAATTCAAGCTTTATTAATAAACTATAAAGAATTCAGTGGTAAAACTTTCGCAGATAAATTTTCAGACACGGGAGATATGACTGTGACCATTATTTTATCTGTAATCATTATTAATTTAACGTATTTACAATTTGAATTTTAATAAATGAGCTGCTACGAAATTGCGTGATATTCATTTGCGAATTTAATAACATTCGCGTTTTCATTTGTAATTCAAACGCCAATATATCTGTCGGCTGAATGATTGACTTTATTTTAGTCTTTAGCTTATTGCAGTCGGACCTAAAGTAAAAACGTAGCTGTAGAAGTTTGAGCAGCGTGCAAGCTCGGATACGAGAAATTATGGAGCGCGCTGGACAGTAGTGACACCTTGCGACAGTTTCCCGAACTGTTTGCAGCCAGTGTTTTCTCTCGTTCCCACCCTGCCTCAGCTGTCTGCTGTTTACGAAGGGGAGACGGGATTTCGCGCGAAACTGATATGAAGGTCAACGTACTCATTTTCAGTAGATAAGAGAACGTGTTTGGTCTAGCTCGGCGTATAATTGAATGGTTATTCTCTGTTATTATTTAACACAGTGATTTAGCTAGATGTTTTTTGTTGTAAGCGTGAGATTTATTCAGGAATAAAATGCCGAAGAAACCTCCACCAAGCATAGTACACAAAAGAACAAAACTATCGAAAGCCATTAGAGCGCTTAGAAAAAAGAATAAAGAAAGATAAGAGATTATTTTATTATAGCTTTTTTACCATACATTTATTTTTCAGAGTTGCGTATGTACAACGCGATGGACGCGATGCGACAACATAAAGATGTGTAAAATTGTAAACATGCTTTTTTTTTTCCAGCAATGCGTGAACCATTCATAAACTATACTCAACATGTATCCGTATGATTACGTTTGAATTTTTTTTATGACAGGCATCAATGTTAACAAGTTTATTAAGCCACAATATACTTTTTTTCAGAAAAATAAGTGTAGCAGAAAACACTCAACATAGTCTCACACAAAATCAGTTTACATGAATGCAGTTTTAAGAAGTAAGCTACGTAAATAATAGTTAAACATTATTTAATATATGCTGGTAACGTTTCCAAAGTATCAGCTTCGCCTTCATTCACGAACAATATTCGTGGCCTTATTTATTTATTTTGCTGGCGTTTCGTTGGTGACTGTTAGGACTGCAAAATTAGTAAACATTTTTCACCCTATCCTGAGTTAAATCTAAGTGTGCGCGGTTAGATGAGGACCTAGATGTGTCTCATGCTTACGCCTTTACACTCTACTCATGCGGGTATTAACCATGCGCGTAAGGGCGTGTTGCCAATGACCTGTACGATAGTCAATCCTTTACGGACTCGAAAAATGTCACCTGCTCATTGGCTACTTGACTTGTGACAACTGTTTGTTATAATGCCTGTGATTCATCGTTGATTTTGTTAAGGAGTTTTCAGGGATTCAGAGCCTCCCATTTAACTGTGGCCGAATTGAAGAAGCAGTACAAATGTTACATTCTTGAATTCATAGCGAATGGAAACCACAAATATTTACTGATGTAGTGGTTGGTAAAAAAAAATATTATTCGTATCGCGTCCATCGCTTCGCGCCATGGTGGTTCCTATATTATATGGATTTACAAAATATAACGATTCATTTACGACACTTAAGATAAGGTGTGTAGGATTTTAAGAATTCACTTGAATTAATATTTAAGAACATATTTCAGGATAACTTGTGAAGACGCTCGTACAGACGGCACCGGTTGTGATGATTCATTGTTAGGGACACCTGTATTTCGAGAATACATTTCGTGTCAAGGTATTTCACAAAATGCTGTAGTTTTTCTCCTGTGGTTATTGGCTGAGAGCGGTGAGAGGTGTCGTCCCGCTCTTGACGAGGCCAATGAGAATGTGGTCACAGTACTGCTGCACCCTCACAATTTGCCTTTCCTCTTATAAAAAGCTACAGTATTTTGTGAAATACCTTGACACGAAATGTATTCGCGAAATACAGGTGTCCCTACTCATTGTTACCAGAGCAGGGGCCATCTCGTGTACACGAAGTGGCATGCGAAACCTCAACACAACTCGAAAATCAGTGAGTGTTACATTGAAATGTGTCCGCTACAAATGTTCAGGAATTATAATTTTGAAATCGAGTAGAAATATTTCTGCAATTAGCATTAGGTATATTTTAATAGACATTGAAAGCGAATCATTAAGTAGCTTCAAAATCCAAATACCAGAATACATATAGTCTGTAACAATACAGACCTCACCGACTAGATATGGTCCAGATTGTTAATACTAACACATTTGAAAAAAAACTGACTAGTTAATGAATATGTTGAAATTTTGTAAACCTGTTACTTAAGATGATTGGTGATGTAATAATGTCTCTTGGAAACTACATAAGATTTTAACTGCTTTTATTTCTCCATAAATTCGCAAATCACCATGGCGGCCAATTTACGATCACGATTTAGTTCTTAAATTTTAAATTAGTTTATTTGTTGAGAGCCTGGTACAATGTATCTGACCACTAAAGCGATCCGAGCCGCGTAGTGTATACTACTGCGAGGTTGCAGAAGTAGGCTCGGGTCGGGACGAATTTCGCTGTGAAGAAACAAAGGTTTTTAATACATAGAAAATTATCCCAAAGCCGAAATTTGTACAGTAGTAGAATGAACATTTATTAGTAACACGTCAAAAGTGTAAGTACTGCCGCAAACCTTGTGTGTCACACCGAAAACGAGTAGTTAAGTCCAAAATTAAATTTTTTTGCAACGATCCACAATAATGGATATTGCAAATGCAGTTTATGGAGTAGACCTCAGTATGGAACCCAAAATAATCTAGAAACATTGCCCTATCTGAGGATAGTGATAAAAAGCACAAAGTTTAACATGTTTCTATAAAATAGACCTTTTAAATCATTAAAGTTAACGAATTCACTTTCATTCAATTTTAAGGAAATATAAATACATCTTACATAAACTTAAAGAGCCCAACGTGGAAATCGCTTAAAGTAATCGTTGTTGCATATTTATTCATCTTTCAATTGGTATATTTTTTAAGTGTCTCATACAATTAGTCTGACTACTAAAGCGATCCGAGCCGCGTAGTGTATACTACTGCGAGGTTGTCGAAGTAGGTTCGGATCGAGACGAATTTCGCTGTTAAGAAACAAACATTTTTAATACATGGAAAATTATCCCAAAGGAAAAATTTTGTACAGTAGTAGAATGAACATTTCTTAGTAACACGTCAGAAGTTTACCGATGAAACTTTGTGATCACACCAATAAATGAGCAGTTGAGTCCTTAATGATAATTTCTACAATGATCCACAAAAATGTTTCGTAAATTTAATAACTTTAATACTTTTTTAAGTCGGTTCTCATTATGGCACCAAAGTAATATAAAATAATGTCCTACATGGTAACTGTGATAAACACCTCAAAGTTAAAACGTCCTATTATTAAATTGGTAATTTTAATCATAAAAGGTAAGAAAAAAAAATATTTTTTTATAGAAATTTGACTACATGTTACATAAATATTTTGAGCGTAACGTCAAAATCACTTCATAAATATTGTCTGTGTTTCTTTTTTTTTTTAAGGTTTAAATGTGTATATTTTGAGTGTCTGGTACAATAGTCTGACCACTGATGTATTTCAAGCTGCGTAGTGTGTGTGCAGCAGTGTTAAAGTCGCTCGTGCTGGGACGTTTTTTGCTCCAGAAAACTAAGGTTTTTAATGTATGGTAATTCCAGACTGAATTTTACTCTGAAAGAATAAAAGTTTCCTAACTGCAAGTGATTTTTGCTGCAAACGTAGATAAAAATCTTCCAGGATGCAATTTGCATAGATAAAAATGTTAGTATGATCGACTCTTTAATTTCTAAATTATAAATAAATAACAATAGAACTTCCCGGAAAGTTGTGATAAACTGACGATATTGCGCGAGTAGCAGACCCGTACGTGACTACAGAGAGAGGCTATTTTCCTTGACCGTTAGGATTTCTGGGACGAACACCCTCTCACAGCTGGGGTCATAAAATACGGTCAAACTCTTGCAAAAACATCCACCACCGCTCTTTGCCACTAGCAATTCAACGAAGTAAGCTAGGCGCAGCACTCCAATGAATTAACTTAGAAAAAAAATTACTAAATATGTAATTCTATCAATACATTTTACAACACAACTTATGTATTATTTATTTTCTGGAAAAAAATAATATTATCATCCGAATTATGTTATAAAAGTGACAAAACTCAATAAGCACATTAACGGTGTATCGTTTTCTTCAATTGTTATATAGTAAAATAATTTCATACAATTAAATATATATATATATTTTATAATATAGGCTACATTAAAATTTTGCACAGTTCTGATCTAAAATAATATAATGTATTAGAAATAAAAAATAATTATATTTTTTGGTATTAAAATAATTTTTAATAATAAAATTTTTGTAACAAAATACGAACACACATATATAAAACCAGAGGTCCTCTAGAATTTTGATTTACAAGTTCCAAGCAGAAATTGTTTATTGTTAATTTTATTGTATCAAAAATGATTCATATATAAAAAAATAATATGTATATCTCAATAGATGTAACATGAATACACCCTATCATATGCATTAAATATATTTTAAGTAATCCATAAATAAGACCAAGTTTATTGAGTGTCGCAGTACGCAGCGTGTTTCAAAGCCCGCCGGCCGTGAAAGATCAGTACGGCCGCAGTACACTGCAACGCTCGGGCAGCTTTAATGAGGCAACTAATTATGCTAGACTCTTTATAAATATACTATATTAAAGCTAAAAGTATAATTAAAAACATTTATTTAGACATTTTTTCGCATTGGGCTCTTCAAATCGGTGTAAATCGTATTTTTTTCTGGGTGGCAAAGATAAAAAAAAAAATATGTCTTGAATTAATCGCTTTATATCATATATATTAAAAATTTAAATTTTTTCTAACATTAATGGGTGTATTAAAGTTTCTAGATTATTTTGGTAAGTTTATGGACAGTCTAAATTAAAAACTGTATAAATGGGTAGCATTTTAATGGACTGATGCAAGTTGCTGTCACCTAGGACTTAAATGCAAATTTTCGGTGATAACGCACAAGGTCTACAGCGGTAAACTTTCGGTATGTTATTAAGCATAGTCAACTCTACCACAGTACAAAAATTCAGCTTTGGACAAATTTTTCACAGGTTGTCGTGGTTTCCTGGAGTAACATGAAAGTCTACGCGGGGAAGGGCGGCTACCTGATCCGAGAATGAAGGATAGGGCGAGATGGGAAGCGAAGATAAGAGCTGGTTGGGTGTCCGTGTTGGAGAGAGAGAGAGAGAGAGAGAGAAAGAGAGAAAGGCGATATTGTGGAAGACCTTCGAAAGATTCCCGCTAGATGGCAGGCCTCAGAGCTGCAATATTCGACAACCTCCCCTCACAGAAGCTCTCTCGCCACTAACTTGCCAAATCTCACCCGCTAGCTTATATACGTGCTGGCTGGCCATACAGTAGTAATAAACAAGCATTTATGAAACACTTAAGCTCATTTCCAACAAATTCTGACGAATGACTGTTTTTTGTCCTGCACCAATCCCCTTAAATAATGGGCTTTACAGAGCTCTGATACATAGCATATAAATCATGTAGTGTTTTTCTGTAATGTCGGCAAGTTGGAACCACTGCAGAAGAGGCGCGAAAGCACAAATTTGCCGCACGCTCTCACCTCTGTTTATATTAAATGTAAAAATTAAAGCTTGAAATAAATTACAAAACTACCCTACTGTAAGATGCGCACACAAGCTTAACACACAAGGGATAAATACTACACAGAAAAACTCCGCACAACCTGTAATTCATGCAAAAACATAATTATGGTTCACAAGTATACAGACCCTACTTTGAAATTGTAATTCTTAAAGGACTACTTCCTTTACTTACGATTTTGTGTTGAGCCATTCTTTGAATCTCTTCACTGTCTCGTTCGTTTTGTACACGCTTGGTCACCTCCGCTTATAATCCGTCGCTACACGTCCACAAGCAGTCCGAACATTAACAAGAAAGAGGTCATGTGCGAACAGGGTTTTTTTTAGGGTGCAGCGCAAAGATTAAAGGAATCATTGGTGTAGTAGACTATGTGAGATAACTGAGCATAGTAGCGCTCATGGTGGCCAATGCGATAATATGTAGATAGAAGAAAAAGATAACCAAAGAGGTAGAAAACTATATTAGGTCCTATTATTTTTTTTTTATTTTTTTTAGTAATTAATTATCGAATTCACCAAATATTCATCTCTAAGACTTGTTCGGTCGTTTAAGTTGATTGAACATATTTTTGCAATTTGTTTCGTTTACAAGATATTTCACCCTGAAAATGCTACTTTTACTTTTTAATAACTATTGTAGTATCATACATAATTTTATTTCTGTAATTTTTTTGGAACATTACATTATACACTACTTGTACTCATAATAAAACATTTTTCACTATTAATTTTTCTGTTAAATTTTAATGACGAGTACAGTCAGTATTATTTTTTTTAACAAGTGAATGCCCAAGGAACATTTCTTCTTGTTGGCAAGTACTCTCTTTAAAAGTACTATCACAAGCATGGTCTTACAAGGGGAAATCTGGGCAGTGGCCTATCTGTTAATGCTTTCTTTTTGACCCCCTTAGCGACTGCATTAGTTCATTGAATCTCTGTTAAGCGTTACCTATGCTTCAGTCCGGACTTATAATTGTGGAGATATGAAGAAGTCATAATTATATTAAAAGTATTTGTTATTAAAATGAGATTTATAGATGTTAACTCTTCGTATGCTATTTAACTATAATAGGATTGTTTTTTACAGTTATAAAGACATGTTCTGTTAATTATGAATACATTTTCGGTATGTAAAGTAATATGCTGACTTGTTGGTTATGATAATTCTTACAATGTGTTTGTGCATTCTTTAAAATGAGTTTATAACATAATTCATTAACAAAATGCCTAACCGGTGTGTTGCCCCTGGTTGTAAAGTAAATTATGAGAGCTGCAAAGAAATATGCAGTATGTTTGCTGCACCAAAGTAAGAGGTAGGTACGTAGACTTTTGTGGCAGAAGGCAATTCCAAGAAAGGACTTCGTTTTAAAACCGTCGCATTATTTGTGCGAAAAACATTTTCACGAAGAAAACATTGTTCGGAAGATTACTCACAAAGATCAATCGGGCAAAATAATAGCTCAGGTAAATGAGTCCAAATGATGTCCACTACTTTATAGCAAATAAGCTAGGCAGGCCCATTATATGACAACATTTAACTTCCAATAAAGGCCAATTAATGCAAATAATTATTGTACATTAGGCCTGAAAGATTTATTGAATTGTTCATAAATGTACATTCAAGGTAAATATCTAGAAAAGGGACACTTTTTAAAAATTGAAAAAAAAAAATACTATAGTTTGAAACTTGAAAATTGTTTTGGTATTTGTTTAAAAACATAGAGACTCTTGAGACAAATGTAACAATAATGTAACATTGAAATTTGAATTAAGTTTATTTTATAGTATTCGCTCCCTTAGTACAAGCCTTTAAAATGATGTTTAGGAACTCAAAAAATATATATATATTTTAATCACCTTTCCTCCTTAGGTTAGTTGATCATGCTTCCTGCCTGCTGGTTTTGGTTTTTTTAGTATTTTTTTAAAATTAAATTGGCAAAAAAAAACAGATACGAATGGTATTAAAACAGTTTGGTGGAAGGGGGGGGGGGTTATTATTTATGATGGTAAAAAAAATTCTGATTTCGAATGGATGAGTAGTAGCTTCGAATGTGACTATTTTAAATTTGTTTTCTTATGTGTTTTTTTTTTTAAACTCCATTGTAGACAATTATCATTGTGATATTGTCTCCATTTTTTAAGTTGAACCATTGGACATATGGGACCTTTGAACTTTGCTAATTTTATTTTGCGACATAGTTAAAGCACTTGTTATAGTTAGTTTCACAGAAATTGATACTTTTACACAAACTGTTACATTATTTTCTTAGCTTGGCGTAGTCAGCTAGCGGAAATTTTGTACATAGGAGAGTTATTAGACTACTGTGTCTAATTAAACACTATATATATATATATATATATATATATATATATATATATATATATATATATATACACCTATATAACTCCCGGAAAAAAGCATTAAAATTTTAGCATTACCTACGAATCAAATTTTCAATAGCGCGTAGTTGGCCGACGTTATTAAGTTATGAAAAAGATCTTTGAAAACAATAACTAACATAACCTATCACACATCAGCATAAGCCATTTTCTATATAACGTTGGAAATTCGTTTTGTAACACTTACATCTCTCCGCGAGTTTTTAAAAAAGCTGCCAAGTATGTTTAACAATCATATGCAATTAACTAAAAAAAGTTCATAAAGCACAATGATAAAACCGGATCAGTGTCTTGTGGTGCCAACGGCAGTTTCATGAACTATATAAGTCAATAATGTTGTGATGGGAAATTTAATGTGTTGAGAATTGTTTTGTACTAATGTTGTGACGTCCCTCGGCTTCTGGTCCCTATTTCCCTGTTTGCTAGAAATGTCTGTTATGCCCGTACTGCTCTCGTCGGAGAGGTGTGGGTCCAGGCCGACGTGGCCGGGACCTGGGAATGCGGGACCTGGAGGGATGGTGAGGTAGAATGACAGGTAGATCGAAAGGACCACTCGATGTTAATCGGTTCACGAGCTCTTTTATTGCGTTCAGAGAGCTTGCCGCGGCCTGGCAGATCCGTCGCGGGGTGCGCGCCCCTCCCACGATGACCCGGACTCCCGGTGACCGTCTCGTACGGCCCACTCTTTCCGACGCGTACTGGCGGTTCTCCCACGTAACAAAGTTCCAGATAATCAACTGTTTCGCGAAGGCACGTGACGCGTGCGCGGTCCCTACGTACTGACTCGTAACGTCGGCGATGGTTCGGCAGTGAGTAACTATGTCCCTCACAAAGACACGTGTTGCGTGCGCGGTTCTTGCGTACTGACTCGTAACGTCGGCGAAAGTTCAGCGATACGTAACCATGCTTACGCGTCCTATAAAAACCGACTCGTGACGTAACTTACGTACTCGCAGCTCGGACACCCAATCACGTGGGCGGCACGTCGTAGGCAGCACGGCTGCTCCGAAAATGCTCGTCCTATGGCGGTGTCGCCGGACCGTGAGCTCGACAACCCGTCTCGCGATCATCGCGGAGCGGAGCGCACGTCCGCCGCTGCTCGAGTCCTGAGTTCAACTGCTCTCCCCCGCCCGTCCGCGGGCCGTCGCGCGCGGGCAGCGGGGGAGGGGAGGGGGAATCGGCCGGCGTGGGAGAGCGCCACCCCTCGCGACGCGGATGAGCGCCAGGCCACGCTTACATATAGACACTGCGACACGTTTACAAGAATTACAAGATTATTACACGATAGTTAATACATTACAGTTACATTATTTACACACTTACAGTCACGGTCATTTGGAAAGAAATATATACACACAGAAACATTTACACATTAACACTGGCTCACTGGCGTGCTAGGGCGCACGCGGGTGCGTCCCTGGCCGACGCACAACACTAAGGAGACACCGGGGAAACAAGGGAGGACGTTGACGAGGCATAACGGCCTGAAGGAGCCGAGGAGACACTTGGGTCGACGTCAGTTGGAACTGACACCGCCATCGGTTCTCCCTCTGAGAGCACAGGCGTTATGTGTCCTCAACACCTGAATCAGTGCCAGTGCTACGAACACGCCCGCACGTGTAGCGAAGTACAGTGCCTCGAACGGCGTGACGTCAGTCACGGTCGGCTGTATACATGAAGCGCCCGGCCGGGTGTGGCAATGCGCATAGGGAATCCAGTGCATATACAATTTAATAAACAAACACAAATTAAAACTTTTAAGATGTCAAATAATTCTTATTAATTAATTAATGATTTTGTAATCTCTTGTCGTTCACAAAACTGGCTAGCATCATCTTCCCGCGCTCCATGGTTTCCCGCGGATTTTTCCCCCTCCCTGGCCCGCTTGCCAGGGAGAATCGTCAGTAGCTTCCAGCACTCACCAGGGCCGGCAGCCCCGCGCACGGGGAGCATCCAACTTTCGCGCCAGATTCCACATGTAACGTCCATAGGTAATATTTCTGAATCTTCTTTCGTCAGCTCCATGGTCGGCCCTAACCGGCCGTACGATGTATCGTACGGTCCTTAACTCAAATGTGCGACTCGACTACGATTCTTTCACGTGTGATACGTAAATGATTGTGTTTTTAGGCAGCCCGCCGAGATGCCTGCGCCTCACGCCTTTTTAATTCTCTACGGAGAACTTTTACATTGCCCACGCGGGGCGAAATTGCGCCTAACGCGAAACTGAACTTCAGAACGCATCATTTCCTCGGACGTGCTACAGTCGCTGCCGAGATACCACATAGGGTTTGACATCGACCCAAGTGTCGACCCAGCTCTCACAGCCCGTTATGCCACGCCAACACCTTCTCCTGCCCAGTGTTGCGTGTGCGCCGATGTGCATTGAGGCTAGGGTAGAGGGGGGGGGGGGGGGGTAGATTTGCGCGCTAGGGAAAGTTTAATGTAAAATGCATAAGAAACATTCTTATTTGTAAAGGAATTATTTTATTATTTGAAGGGTCGTGTTTTCTTTATTGTAAATAGTTTATTATTTTGTATGAAATGTTATGTAGAATAAGTTCTCACGTGTTCACCGGGCGCCAAAGCCGTGGCTTCCGCCTGTGACCAATCAGTGTGTTCCGCGGGCTCGCGAGGAGAGGAGGGAGTCAGTCGGCAGCTGGGCGCTGGAGACAGCGGACGTGTCTGTGGCATCGCTCCAAGACGGTGAGAACGGGCGCAGTGTCTCGCTGGAGTTCAGGCCTTGCCGAGAGGAAGTAATTCCTACCTTTCAGTCGTGTTGTCATTTAGGCGTGTGTGTCACCGAGTCATTTAGTCGCGGCATGCAGTCAGTCACTTCTCTCGCGTGCGTGTTTTCTCTGGTGGTTTACGAATCGCGGAGTTCTATTTGCGGACTGGATTTTCGCCATCGTTTGCACGATAATTTACGGGCCCTCCCAGGCACCGTGTTGTCTGGTCAGTCGTTTAGCTTAGGGGGCGAGTCATATAGAGTTCAAGCCTTAGCGACGTAGGTATTGCTCGTCACGAACGGGACATCACGTATTTTTCCCATACAGTAACAGTGCGCGGAACCGGGCTTCGCCCTACAGGATCAGTCACAGGCGGGAACGTGGCAGCCCCTTGTAAAGGGTTTGATTTACCGTATATAAAGAACCTGGAAACTGTTCATGAGTGTGTCAATTGCTATCCTGGTGACTAAGTCCCTTGGCCACGTGGCCCGAACCCCTCTCTACCGAACACTGAGTAGCCGGCAAAATACTATCATTCGGAGGCTAGTCGGCCAGGCGACGACAGGTTCTGCCGCGCCCGTACCTAGCTTTACGTGGCCCACGCTACCACGAGGACGAGCCTCGATTTACGTAATTCCCCTGAACAGGGGCCTGAAACCACCCCGAGCCCGGGACTTGCTCGTTGTGACTTTAGTGTTAGATTTCGGTGTTAGTGTTAGTGTTCGCCATCAGTCTTACGTACGTGTCAATTTCAGTGTTATGTGTAATTCACCATTCAATTATTAGTGTACCTTCTGTGTTACGCACTGTACAGACTGCCATGTGCTAAGCACTAGCCTTGCCGCTCACCCGAATCATCGTCACCGTAGCTCTCAGGGTAGCCTGCACCCCTCGATGTGGTAGCCTCCCGGAATACCGTCAGACGCTAACCAGTACCGCCAATCGAGGGCCGTGTGGGCGGAGTGGAGGTCGACGATGATACGGCCAGTCACGTGAAAGTGCCTTATGCGAAGTGAAGTATTGTAACGTGTGCTTCCGTAATAAATCAGTTAAGTTCACGTGTGTCATTTTAATAGCACGGCGTACTGGGTGGCCTTAACAGCCCGGGAGGCCATTTGTAGACGTGTCCCTGCCTGAAGCCATGAGGCAAAGAACCCCGCCCTCGAAACCAAATTTCCTTTCACGTAATTTAATTATCATCTTTTCAGGGCAGGAAACGGGGACCGCATCAGTAGAACTGATGATTTTTTTTGTAAAATGTTTCGCAGTCTCAAGTGTGAAAAATTGTATGCTCGTTTGTAGGAAGCAACTATGTTGTATTTTGTTGTGTATGAAGGTGATTAATAAATAATTACAAGAAGTATATATACTTCCTTCATTTCCAAAACAACAGGTTATGGGCCCAGGCATGCGCTGACGGCAGAAGTTAAGGGAAGTATTGATGTACAGGCGAGGTGAATGCATTAGTGCTCGGTATTTTCATGGTGTGACGCGGCGTTGGTAAATCAGTGTGATTTAAGATGGCGGTTGGAATTGGAAGAGAGCGAAATATTGTTCCAATCCTTACAGAGACAAATTACCCTTATTGGAGTGAACGAGTGAAAGCTCATTTAGGGCAGAGAAGGTTACTAGAAGCCATCAGTGACGAATTCCTGGAATATGCGAATATGTGGACAGCCAAACAGTATAACAAGAGCCAAGATGCTTTGTACTTTATAAAAACTGTGGTGGATGATGCATCTTTAAACGACATCAAGTTCTGCATGACAGCAAAAGAAGCATGGGAACTTAAAAAGGAGATTCATTGCAATGTGGGATTAATGCATCTAGTTACAATTCTTGAAGAACTTTGTAATTATAAAAAAGGGATGATACATCGATGCGAAAATACATGGATAAAATAGAAAATTGGTGCTTCATGCTGGCTGAAGGGGGAATGCCCTTCACAGAAAAAACAGTTGCTGCGTTCATGTTACGAAGTTTGCCGGGAGAAAAATATGAAATTCTAGTGAGGAGTCTAGAGCAGAATGAAGAGGCAATAAATGTGAGAAATGTGAAAGGCAAATTATTGTTGGAAGAGAAGAGGCTGAAGCTAGAAAAGGAAGCAGCGGAAAGTGAGGTTAGAGCTCTGAATGCAAGAAAATTCACCCTGGGACAGTCAAGAGATAAAGAAAACACTAAGAAGTATTACTCACATGGATGTGGTAATCCACGAAGGAAAGACAGTGATCCCAAATTAAATGACCCTAGGTTAGACCTTAACTGCTATAGTTGTGGAACTTGGGGACACGCCTCTAAACAATGCAGATCTAGTCGAAGTGAAAATTTGGTGAAGTGCCACTCGTGCAGTAAACTTGGGCATAAATCATTCAACTGCAAAGAATGGAAAATATATGAAGCATCAAGGTTGACGACAATAAAGAAAGATGAAGAAAATAAGGATGGCGGCACGAGCGACCAGAACAAGTTTAGGGTTTGCGTAGCCGGCAGAGCTTTATTCAGTAAGTCTGATCAAACAATGTGGGTATTGGACTCTGGTTCTTCAGATCACATGACACCTCTGCGCTCAGCGTTCATCACATTTAAGGAATTGAATGAGAGTGTTGGACTGGGAAAGGGTGAGGTCGCTGTGAAGGGTGTTGGATCGGTGCACATTACTATGACAGATAAATGTGGTGGGTGGACCTTAGGACTAAGTGATGTCTTGTATGTACCTGACCTAGAGTACAACTTGCTATCTGTAAAATGTCTGGCAAGTAAGGGTGTAAAATACAAAATTTGACAGTAATGGTGCAGTCGGCGTTGACACTAACACAGAAGAAATGACAAGTGTATTCTTGCTGATGAAAGTGGTGGAAACTACCTACTTAAGACTGTCTGCCAACACGAGCCGAGGAATGTGGTAGCAACAAAGAAACAACAGCAGGAACAAGGAGTGAAGGACGCAGTTGCATTACGAGTAGCCACATTGTGTCACGAAAGGTTTGGTCATCTCCATGAGGCAGCACTGGCAAAAATTCCAGATCTTCATATTCTCAAATCAACAGATGCAGGTGATATGGTGAGGTGCGAGGTGTGCATAAACGGTAAGATGAATAAAATTCATTTTCCGAAGAAAAGTAACAGGTGTACTGTAAAACCATTTGAGCTGATTCACAGTGACCTAATGGGTGAGATCCGACCATGTTCAGTAGGTGGTGCACAGTACATATATATTAACTCTTATAGATGACTATTCCAGATGACAGTTTGTTTTGTTTAAAACTGAAGCAGAAAACCTACAAGGTGTTAAGATAAAGGCAATTCAATCGGATGGTTGGGGGGGGGGGGGGAGTACTGTAATAATGCATTCAAAAATGTATTGCAAACTAGTGGTATTATTGAAGGTAAGCCTGATATTTTAAAAATGTTATTTTGCAATGCCTGTATTGTGGTTTCTGCGGTGGCTCGCCGGAGGGGAATGAGCCATACAAATTTAGAAAATGCATCAATAGCTACGAGAAGCATGGTGTGTCCAGTTTTAGAACGGGGGAAGGGGCCAACAAAATCTATAAATAATTTTTGCATAGGCCTTTCAGCCACATCTGATGTTAGAAATCCAAATTGTGTTTTCTGTGCGGGTTTACTCAGGGCGCATAGTTTACATAATTTTACCTTCTCAGCAATGTCTTTATGCATTCCATCCCAAATAAAATGGCGGCGTATGCCGTCAATTGTTTTGTATGTGCCCAGGTGTGCTCCAATGGGTGAGCTGTGATAATATTTAAATACCACGTCTCTTAAATTCTGAGGAAGGGCTATTCTGTAAGTTTTGCATTGTGCTGTTCGTCGATACAGGAGACCTTTTGAAATCTTGCAATATTTTGGCGGTGTACCTGATTTTATTTGTTGAATAATATCTTAAATGTAAGGATCTGAATTTTGGTGACACTGTAAGTCTGAAAACGCTAAAGGAAAATCCGTGAGTAGAGCATTACATGAAACTGGGGGTTCCTCCTAAAGATTAGGTTTGGAGGGATTCTCGAACATTCGAGAAAGAGCATCTGCTACAATATTCTGAGTACCTCTGATATGTTGGATAGTTAATTTAAGTGAGGAGATTTTTGCTATCCACCTGCCTAGTTTTCCTAGTTGCTTGGAGTGAGCCAAAAGCCAAGCAAGGGCCTGATTGTCAGTTTCTAATAAAAATTCCCTGTGTTCAAGGTATTGCCGAAACTTGTCGATTCCGAATACAACTGCTAGGCACTCGAGTTCATAAACTGAGGACGATTTTTTCTCTTGATGAGTTAGGGTACGAGAGGCGAAAGCTATTGGTTGCCTGTGGCCATCGAACTCTTGTGATAGAACTGCGCCAATGGCGACACTCGATGCATCTGTCTGTAGTATGAATGGTTTAGTGAAATCCGCCATTCGAAGAACAGGTGGGCTGGCTATAGCTTGTTTCAAATAACTGAAGGCTTTGTTTTGTTCAGGACCCCAATTGAACGATGTGTTTTTCTTCCGAAGAGCATTTAAAGGGGCTGCATGTTCTGCAAAATTTGGGATGAATTTGGCATAGAAATTAGCCATTCCAATAAATCTAGAAATTCCTTTTGGATCTTTTGGAGGTTGGAAATCTGCGATGGCTTGAGTGCGGCTTGGGTCAATTGTTACTCCTCTACTGGAAATTATGTGTCCTAGGAAAGAAATTTCAGAAACAGCAAATTTGACCTTCTTTGTGTTTACTGTCAGTCCTGCTTTACGCAGCCGTGTGAGAACTTCAGACAAATGAGCTATGTGGTCTTCAAAAGATTCGGAATACACAACAACGTCATCCAGGTAATTAAATACAAATTTAAATTTTAAATCGCCAAAAACTTGGTCTAGGAGCCGAGTCAGTACCTGTGCACCTGTGGCTAGTCCAAATGGAACTAATTTATATTTATACAAATTCCAGGGCACGCAAAAGCCGGTGATGTGTTTTGATTTTGGTGTTAATGGTATTTGATGGTAAGCCGAATTAAGATCAAAAATGCTGAAATATTTGGCTTTGCTAAACCAATGGCAAGCTGAATTCAAATCAGGTAATGGTACCATTTCTATGTCTATCTGTTAATTTTTCGAAAATCCACAACTAAGCGGTGACCTTGACCTTTTGGGACCAAAAATGCTGGAGAGGAAAAACTGGAAGTCGATGGTTCAATTACATCCTTGTCCAATAGGTCTTGTATGTTTTCGCGCATGATTTCCATTTTGGGACCCAATAATTGATATGGGTGACATCTGACTGGGGATTTATCCAAAAGTTTTATATCATATTGCACTAAGTGAGCGCGACCTAGTTTCTTTGTCAAGACATCTGGGAAGTTATGACATAGATTTTCCATTGCTTTTCTTTGCGATGTGTCAAGGTGTGTCAGGGATAACTCACATTCATCCTCAGCTTCGGTATGTGTTGCATTTACATTACTCTGATGCTGTATTTTAGATGAAACAAATGGGATAACAACAGATTTATTAAATTTGAACTTGAAATTTCTTGCTCGCAAATCAATTACTAAGCCTGTTTTAGAAATGAAATCCGATCCAAAAATTAGATCAGTAGCTAAGTCCTGTGAAACTAAAAATGGAAACATCCAGGTAAATAAATCAATTTTAACTTTAATGACGACTGCTTGGTTAACCTTTAGTGGTTGCTCTGATGCGGTGAAACATTGTATTTTTACTGGTTTAATTTCCTGAACCAATTTCTCCTTTTGTAAAACATGAAAAAGATTTGCTGAAATAAAACTTCGGACTGAGCCTGTATCAATCAGTCCTGGAATTTCGTGTTTGCCAATTAAAGTGCTCGCATAAGGTAATAAATACTGTTTGTATACCTGCAAAGATATTATGACATGTCCTCTTGCCTGAATTTTTAGGATTTATGCAATTTTCGCAATGTGTCCTAGGGTCGGTAGAATTTTTTACCTTATTTGAATTTGTGTACATTTTGCGTTTTTTCCTTCTACGAGACTTGTTTGATTTTTGTGACCTATTTGAATTTCTTGTGTATTTTTGTTTTATGTCGTGATTACTCTTTGGGTGGTAATTAAATCTGTTATTGTATCTACTCGGTGCATGTGGAGTAGTGACTGTATTGCAGAAATTATCTGAAGATGATTTTTGTTTAGGTGGCACAGAAGGATTGCTTTCTGGCCACCTCGTTACTCGTTTTTTGGGTTGTTGTTGTTGTTGTGATTGTTGTTGTAATAAGTTTTCTGTCTGTACTTTGTGCGGCATTGTTCAATCACATGCCCGGTTCTTTTACAAAATTTACAAAATGGCATCTGTTGCTGGTTATGATTACATCCACTCTGATGGTGACTGTAATCATTTTGTTTTGTTTTGTGAAAAGTGTTCATGTTCTCTTTTCTCATTTGGGGTTGTGATACTGACAGAATGGGGTGTCGATCAAGGGAACTCGGGTAACGATTCCTTTGGTAGTCGGCGAATTCTACATAAGTGGCATGTATACACAAACGGTCCAGCTCCGCAAATGTATGTGGTCTGCTCTGAAAAACTGCTCGCGATCGCTCTGCAGGGCTAATTCCATCTAGGATATTGGAAACGATTTCGCACTCTGAGGCGCCTAATCGAAGGACTCGAGCGGCTTCCTTAATATCAGCAATGTATTTACTTAATGGTTCGTCTTTCTGTTGAAGTCTGTTGTACCAATCAAGTCGCAGGTTTGTGAGCATGCGCGCTGGAATGAAAAAATCTAATATGTCAGCATGGTACTGATCAAAGGTTAGGTTATTTTCTATTGCCAATGAGGTTCGTTCGCTGAGAGGTAGGTGGGTAAGGGGAAAAACTATCTCAAACAATTCTTTGTCTGGTAGGTTGCATTTTTGGTGTAATTTGAGTAATTGTCGCAAAACTCAATCAGTTTTGTAGGATCTAATCCATTGGTTTCCGGGAGATTGGTGAGTAGTCTTTCTGCTGGGTGGGCGATTTTACTGTAGAAGTGGGTTGTTTGACCTTGGCCAGGTGGTGGTGGGGGTGATTTGGTGCAGGATTAGGGTTGTGTGGAGGGAGGGGTGCTGTAGGTGCCAGAGGGAGGTACGAGGTTGAAGGACTGACTTGGGGAATTTGTGGGTCTGGTTGGAGAATAGCTGTCATGGCGGTGGACTGTGCAAGAGAAGTCGCGGTGCTAGATACACTTACCTGAGGTAGGGGTGAGATTTGCGTGCCAACGGCCGCAGAGGGAGTGTGGAGTTCTGGGGTGGTCTGGAAGGATGAAAATGCTGACTGGAACTGGAGGTATGGGTTAAACATTCCCGCCCTGTGTGGTGGGAAGTACACTGGTTGGGTGAGGTGAGAGGGGTGCGCAATGACTTCTGGAATAGGTCGAGTGTAGGTGACCTTGGTGACTGGCTGGGGTACCGGCCTCGCGATAGAGGCGGAGGGATACCACATGTGGATGGATGGGTGGCCAATCGTAGTGATTGCAGGAAACGGGATTGATGTAAAGGAAACAGGTGGTGGCGATGAAGGCGGAGGCGGGGGTGATACTGGTAATGGAGACACCAGAGTGACCTTGGTCTGTAGTCCCGGTATTTCTGTAGGTGTTGCTTCAGGCTGTGTACTTGTAACAGGCATCTGTTCCTGAGGGATGGGAATTACGTCAGTAATACTCTCGAAGAGTGGGTCCTGTATGGTGATGAGTTTTGCACTCAACTTATGTGTGAGGTCAGGTATTTGTTGTCGGCATTTGTCCATTTCTTTGGTGTAGACACCATTCAATTTACCTCCTGATAAAATGGACAGGTTGTGGAATCTAGTGGCGAAGTGGTTAAGTCGTGTGATGGTTCTTAATATGTTTGTTTTGTTTGTTTCGTTGTGCACATCATTAGCATAAGCGCTTATGTCTTGGAATTTACCACAGACAATATTGAACTCCTCTAGTGGGTCCAACTGTACATTCCAAGCAATTGGCTGTACTTGTTTCTGGCAAACGGCTCTGAGTCGTTTCCTGAGCTCTTGGACATCTCCTGAGGTCGGTTGTCCCCGGAGTGTGAGCTCATAAATTATCTCGTCCTTAAGGAGATACTCCGGAGTGATCATGTTCAACTTATTTTAAAAACTCTTAGAACTATAATTCTTACTCTAGGTTGACATGCAATGCACAAAACACTCTTAACTTAAACTTAAATTAACACTTAAACTATTTGGTTGCGCCCTGACTCTGCATAATCAGTGGGTCGCGTACTTATAATATTTTGCATTCCGCCGACGAAAAGGGTAATGTCCTCTCAGGTGATGAGGCGGTGGGCAGAGGGGGGAGTAGCAGGCTGCATGCTATCACGCACGTGTGGCAAGATTACAGCTGTCAACAGACGCCGCGGTCCTCGGCCGGCGGTGAGGGGAAAGGGGGGAGGGGTGTCGGTGACCTTGTGTATGTCACGTCTGAATACGCGCCGCGGGAGAGACAGCTGTGAGCCGCTGTGCGACGTCTTGCGTGAAAGTTAGATTAATATTACTTATAAGGAATTAAAATTAAAGTTACTTATATTCGCGCTAAAAAAATATAACAAGATTCCCGCTCGAATATTTATATTAAAAAAATTAAATATCAAAAAATTTATTTACTTTATGTTATTTTTACTGGGATTGTTTAGAGACGAAATCACACTAATAAACCATAAACCCCAGCTCTGCTACCATTTTTGTAGCAAGGTTCTTACCATGCTAACTGCTATTATTTTTGTAGCAGCAAACCACGGTCTGATTACCATCTTTGCCTTGCTGGGTGGATCTTTAGGTTTCACCAGTTTATTAGAAATGAACAAAAACAAGGTGTGATTCCGTCTGAAATATAATTACTCCATACTGAGGAAACATAACAGATACAAGAAAATATTAACGTACAATATTAATTACATTCTTAAACAGCTCTCAGGTATATTCAGAAAGAGAGAAAAAAAAATTGTGGGTCAACCCGTACATGGAATTATCAAAAGTTTCATTTACTAAAAAAATATATAAACCAATAAAAAAACACATATGTTTAAACGATCCCAGGATATATACTTAACGTCCAGAAATTATATTTATCTAATTAACTGTATCTGACGACCTAATTTAAAGAAAGTTCAGAAAAGGGTCAAAAGATACAGAAGCACCAGAGATCGCGGCTTCGTTTCCCGGAGATCACGCGGGTACATGATGCCAGGGCGCTTGTGTCCTGTTGTGGAAGGGAGATGAAAATGCCAATTCGGCGTCCGGCTCTCGGACCCTGTCTGGAACAGTTCGAATCAAAACTGATCAGAACTTGAACACAGACAGTATACGGGGCAGAAAATGCCCGGGAAAGTTAAGGGGAGGTTGGGGAAAGTCGCGGATCGTCACTCACCAGACAGGGGAGTTGGCTTCTGTTTACAGATGCGTCGCCAGACAGGAACTGGATCCCGAAAATACGCGGCTGGGCGCGGTCGTTTTTTATCATTTCAAAAAAAATTTAAAAGAAAAAAACTATTACATTTTGTACTACGCAGATGGACTAAACTACTTGAAAAAGATTATAGGGATAGCATCCCTTATTTAGGCGACTACATAGTCGGTTGCGGCCAGATGGAAGTCTTGCAGTGTCTCGTCGATTCGCCGATTTTCGCAAACGGTCCGTCTGCAGTCGCGACGCGAAGTGTCTCGCGGAGAACCGCGTCTCGTAATTAAAAGTAAGTCTTCTATCAAAAGTGGAGGGGGTGACTGGGAGTCCGGAAGGTTCCGAAGTTCCCCGAGTGAGGGCCATAAAAAAACTCTGACTGATGTCTTGAAGTTGGTAGCACTGGCCGACTTTAGCGCTACCTGTTGAGGGGTGTCTAAGATAAAAAGAATCGACTCGCCCAAGGTGTCTGCTTTACCAAGGGAATAAAGGGCGCAGTCTAGTGCTGCGCTCTGGCGGCCTACAGGATAAGTTGGCTGGGAGGTTCGCGAATTAGCCGCTAGGTATCGTGTGCGGTCCATCTTGGCACACACAATTTTTTATGCAAGGCATCCTTGGAGACGGTAGCTGTCTGCTGGGGTTTCTGACCTGTCATTGGCCTTAGGCGAATTCTTAGAACTGAGAAGGAAGAGGGGTGGATTAAGGGGGGGGGGGGGGAGAAACGCAACGATGCTGGGAACAAGCATCCATGTCGTGCTTCCAGGGGAGTGAACCTAATACGTATTCGTGACAGTAAATTCTATGGTCAGCTTGCCTCTGAGAAATGGTAACAGCTCGTCCAGAGCTGCTGTAGGCGGTTTTAGTCATGAAGTGAAGTAACGTTACAGGCCTGGGACGTGCATGTAAGTGAGGGAAATTTTAAGCTGGCTGCCAGCAAAGTATTAGATCTGCAAATATCAGATACATCTCTGGGAAAGGTGCTTCAGACTACTGGCACAAAGTTTAACTTAGGGGAGTACACCAGACTAACAAAGTGTAAATCGCCCTTTAGTAACCAAATTATAGAGCCAATAAAAATTCCGAAAATAATTTAAAATTATATAAAATTTAAAAAAAAAGTGTCGAAATTCCTAATTTCCGGCACAGTACGTTTTATGCATGCGCATGGTAACTTAAACCAAACAAAATGCTCACGAAAGTGATTCCATTCTGGCAATATATTTATTATGGTTAACATGACATGTCGGGGTTTCATATGGTACAAACCAGATAATATCAGGCACTTTAACAAGAATATTAGCCTTTCTTTGCAATTGAAAGCTTAAAGAATGTTAAGTATTTAACGAGTGTAACTTTTAGAACTAAACATGCAGAGATGCAATAGGTCCGTGTTACGCCTGTTTAGATTTAGTACATTATTATTTGCCGAGAAAATTAATAACAAGTTGACGACAGTCGTCGTACCCTCCCAGGTGCAGAGGCCGTACCTGGCCACCAACGTGGGCCTGAGGTAGTGTGTTTTCCCCAGTGCAACATCGGTGAAGTGCGACGGCCAGGGACGCACCCGCGTGCGCCCTAGCGTGCCAGTGAGCCTTTTTGTGCAAGAGATAATTCTGTGTTTATATATTTTTCCCAAATTGTCACGGGCCTCAACAAGTATGTAAATAATGTAATCGTAATATATAAATTCTGTAAATTTGCTTTTGATTAATATTTCGTTTAGTTGTGTAAATATTCTGTGATTTTCTCAAGTGTTCGCCGTGCTAGTATGTAATTGCAGCCTGGCGCGCCGCGGGGCGGGACCTCTCCCACGCCGGCCGATTTCTCCTCCCCTCCCCCTCAGCCCGCGGACTCCGGCCCGCTGGCAGGCGGGGAAGGGCAGTCGTGTTCAGGGCTCGAGCCGAGACAGTCGTGTACGCCGCTCCGCGCTGCTCGCGAGGCGCATACCTTGAGCTCGTGGCCAGTCGTACGTTTTAGTTCACGGATTGTCGCGGCAGCCGAGCTGCCTCCGCGAGTCATTCATCTAACTGAGTTTACGAGTCTTTCGAGTTACGTTACCAGTCGAGAGTTCCAGAACGCGGACGCGCAATTACGGGTCACTGAACCTTCGTCGTCTTTACGAAACATTACGTAACGGGCCGCGCACGTGTTGCGCTTCTTCGCGGAGTAACCTTAATCGGGAACAGTATTACGTGAGAAAATTCCCAATCCGTGTCGGGACGTGTTAACGGACAGTACGGTCTTACGGGAGTCCGGGTCGCCGCGGGAAGGGCGCTTGTTCCGCGACGGTTCCGCCAGGCTGTGGCAGGCTCTAAAACGACAATAAAAGAGGCTCGTGAAATCGTCAACGCTGAGTTATCCTTGGAACAGCCTACCACTATCCCTCCTCACCTAACTCTCCCTCCAGGTCCCGCATTTACCGGTCCCAGCCACGTTGGCCTGGACCCACACCTCACCGACGAGAGCAGTACGGGCTTAACTGGACAATCACATAAACTGGGAATCAGGGACCTAAAGCCGAGGCACGTCAAAGTGTTTTATAAGACAATATCAAAGTAATTGTCCAATCTAGTTTCGAAAATAATAAAAAGTAACATCCTTTGTGTATAAAGTATTGCTTCTCTGCATCTTTGTTTACAAACAAATAGTTAAACAAGCACGTGACAGCTAAAAAAAAAAGGGGGCTCCTAATGAGCATGCGCCGCACGCTCGTTAGTTCAGGTTTTGCCACGACACACATGGTATCGCTGCGGTCGCTCCATAGCAGTCTGCTTATTGTGACACGCATTTAACATGGGAGTTACCACTCTTTCCGTAGGAGTAATGCTCGTTGAGTCAACATTACTTTTAAATAACCGTACCGATTGTGCTGAAAATCGGTGGACGATCGTTAAATTACATAATATTAATAATTCAAACGACGAAAATATGATTGAAAAGTCAAATCGATGGTTGTTCCAATCGAGTGGAAGACAGATGCCACGCATGCATACAATGAGCATGAAGAGAGATGCCACGCATACGTACAATGAGCAAACAGGACACATCCGTAGTGGACTTTTTCGTGCGTGCAGCCTGCGTTCATCGATTTATTAGACGTTGTCACGTCAAAAAATATAACTAAAACAATGTACATAAAGGAAAAAAAAAACATTTTTTTATCTCTGTTAGAAACAAAAAGGGGGGGGGGGGGGCATCTTGACTTCTAGCAACGTGGCCCACAGAATGATGTGTGGGATCTGCTCCCTATACATACACTACGATGTTGCAGAACTGCTACAAAAGCTATGCGAATGCACTATGCGGCGTCTGAGCCGTTGTACAATTACACTAACACACACTAATTCCAAAACAAAACACGACACTAACATAACACTGTGAATTTTCTGCGGCAGTCTCGCGGGGACGCGATTACTAGTTCGTTGGAGACGGCCAGCGTCGAAAGTTAATTGTCTTAGGGGGCCTCAGTGAGCGTGATCCTAAATTATATTCTACACTTACGTAGGTTGCAGCCAGCAGGCGTATGCGCGGCGATCTTAGCGAAAACGAGTTGGCTGGAGTCGGCCAGTGCCGTAAATTGCGTGGTCCGCGATGCGGTGCGGAATCACCAAGGAAACGGTCGAGATAAGCCTGGGTCCGCGAAATACATGCCGAGTCTACATGAGCAGCAATGAATTAAAAAGGTCTGGATATTAAATCAAGTACAGAGTGAACGATCGGTGGAACAAAATTGAAGGCTTCTCACGGACACACGTCTTGACCCGGCACGAAGTGGTTCGAGACTGCCAAACATGACCACCTCGCAAGGGAGGGAAACTTTCACCTCCTTTGTGAGTCGGCGCCAAAAACTTACATCAACTTAATTTGTTCTATTATAAGCTAAAAATATTCTCCAGGTGCTCAATTAAAATGTACCACCTGGTAATTAGGTACTTAAGGCTTGACAACTGTTTTATAGTATTTAATTATTTGAATTGTGGCATCAAGTTGGCGACAGTAAATTTATTAACATATTGTCTCACTGTGAACAGTTTTAGTTGGATTTCTCCTAATCTGACTCAATCATTGTCACGGACACTTTAATTAAGGCCAGTGGCCGCGGTGACTGGTAATGAGGTTCGTTGTCTGCTCGCACGGAGTAGCTACGACACACTTGTTTAATGCCTGTGAATTAATAATATTGTGTCCTAATGTCTTGTTCCTTAATTATTTTATGGAGTCGAGTCCCCGTGGTTTCGTGCCCTGAAGTTTATTTTAGTCTAGTGGGGTCACGCCCGAGGCGCTCGCCTGACTCATTCCCACTGGGCTAGGGTGCGCTCCGAAAACGGGATTTGGTACTAGCGGTGCGGAGCACGGGCTTAGAGGCATGGTCGGGACGACGTCAAAAGGAATTACCGTGAGTTTAAAGAACACCTTCACACACACTCCTAAAGATACGTCGGCACACTGACCTGGTACACCCGGGGCGGCTGTCCATGGGGCGGCGTCGGGTACCTGTGTGTAAGCGTCAACGGCGGCCGAGGTGGGCGGCGGCGGCATCGAGGCACCTTCAGCGGCAGGTGGCGCTTCCATGGTGGCACACATGGCGGGCGGCAGTGTGGCTCCTTCAGCGGCACGCATGATGTACAGAGGTTGCGTGGCGCCTTCAGCGGCGCGCATTATGTGCGGAGGCGGCGTGGCCCCTTCAGCGGCGCGCATGACGTGCGGAGGAGGTGTGGCGCCTTCAGCAGTGTGCATGCATTGCGGAGGTGGCGTGCTCACAGTGGCGCGCATGGCGGCGGTGCGTCCTCGGTGATGTGCCTGTCGGGCGGCAGTGGTGCGCCCTTGGTGACGTGTGGTAGGTGACGTCGGATCGACTGTGATTGGCTCGGCAGGTGGCTGATCTCCCAGAGAGTGCCGCAAAATCGTCGTTTTGCGCCACCGCCCTGTGCCAGCAGCTTTCCCAGCAGCTGTGGGCGGCGCCATCGGAGTGGTTTCTACGGGTGATCTTCTGTCATTGTCGCCTCAGTGGTCATTTCGCCCTCTGGTGGATTTGGCAGCACAACCGGTTTGCATCGCGACAACACCCGGTAGCAATCACGGCAGATGGGGATGGCGGCGTCTTGGGCGGCGGCGGCATCGTGGCTGGCACGTCCGTCTCGGTGCCATGTGGCATGGCATCGGCAACCTGGTGGTCTGCCGGACTGGGTCGCGATGTGGTTGTTTTAAGATGCACAGCCACGCCAGTCGCTCTCTCAGGGGCTGGTGGTGGCATCATCGGTGGTGCAGGAGGTGGCTTGTTGGATCCGCAGTGGTGCTGCGTGTGATCAGTTACCTGGCTGCCTTTCAGGCTGCATCTCCCTGTGACTGTCTCGGTCTGCACAGCCGCGCCAGCCGCTCTTTAAGTGGCTGGGGTGGCATCGTCGGGGGTACGGGAGGTGGCGTGTTGGATCCGCAGTGGCACTGTGTGTGATTGGTGACCTGGATGCCTTTCAGGCTGCATCTCCCTGTGACTGTCTCGGTATGCACGGACGCGCCAGCCGCTTTCTCAGTGGCGGGGGGCGGCGGCAGCGGTGGTACCGGAGGTGGCGTGTTGGATCTACAATGGTGCTGCGTGTGATCAGTAACCTGGCTGCCTGCCAGACTGCATCTCCGTGTGACTGTCTGTTGGCTCGATTGCCACCTGCACGGCAGCAGGGAGCGGCGTCGGAGGCGGCATGTCTGAGCCGGCTTGACGTGTCCACCTGGTCCCTGCGTGCTAATTGTACCACAGAGGCTGGACGGGTGTGGCTTCCTCCGTCTGCGACATTGTCTTTCCGCTTGGCGTATCCACCCCATATGGTGGGGGTGTCATCGGCAGTACTGGTGGCGGTGTAGGCGGCGTGTCAGTGGAGCGTGTCAGCTCCACCCAGTCCACATATCCGCCCCCTTTCTTGTGCAGCTCTGTGTTGTTTGTCTGTGTTGCCAATTGTACCACAGGGGCTGGACGGGTGTGGCTTCCTCCATCTGCAGTTATGTCTTTCCGCTTGGCGTGTCCACCTTATATGGGAGGGGGCGGTATCGCGCTGATGGTGGCATACGACTGGCTGACAGTGGTTGGCGGTGGTGGTGCGCCGGTCCAAGACTGTGCCACTAACTTGTCAGTGATCGGATGCCATATTCTATCAGCAGCTTCCTCATCTACTGGGGGCGGCGACAGCGTCGAGGGGGGCGACAGCGTCGGGGGCGGCGACGAGTTGCGGATGGATGTCTGGGTTGTCCGTGATGCGGGCGGTGTCAAGGCTGTGACAACAGCGTGGTGGTTGGCCGCGTGTGGCAGCGGCGGTGTGGACTGTGTTGTGTGCTGCAGTCGTAGCGGCATCCGGATTACTTCCGGCCCCTCGGTGTCCGCCGCGGTGTCGTCATCCTCCCACTCGTCCTGTTCCTCGTACTCCCAGTTGTACCCTAGGCATGGGTAGCCCTCGCTTGCCAATGCCTCATAGGCCTCGGTGTCCGCTGTGGTGTCGTCATCCTCCCACTCGTCCTGTTCTGCGTACTCCCAGTTGTACCCTGGGCATGGGTAGCCCTTGCTTGCCCATGCCTCATTGGCCTCCTGGAAGTCATTCATTTTCAGTGACCTGTGGTGACTTATGACGTTGTTGCTGCATTGTGCTTGGCTCGCGGCTGTCCGACCCGAACGGCGGGTGGGGGCGTCGATGGCGGGGCACGAGCAGGTAGGGGGGGTCGCCACCCCTCACCTACACAGTTGATTCCTATGTTCGCTCGCTTCCTGCCTCGCGGAAGCTCGTGGTGGCGTGGTTGCGTGATGTGGCGTGGTGGCATGGCTGCGTGACGTGTCTATGCTGTCAGCTGGCGCGGAGCGTGAGATGGTCAGGGGGGGGGGGTGTTGCAGCTCCCGGCCCGTTTAATCTTGCCGGCACAGCACTGCTCTGTCGCATGGTGTTGACAATTCGCGCGTTGCTGCGCCGGATCCTACGCGAGCCCTTTGTCTGCTAATTTACACTTTTGTTTTTCGTAGTTTGTTAAGTAGTCTATTGACATTTCGGCCACACAAGTTGGGCGACAATTTGATTCCGTCCCCGCTGACTGTTTTAAAATTAGTGAATTTAAATTGTGAAAGCTAGAATTTTGACTCGAGCGCGGGGTTCTTTGCCTCGTGGCTGAAGGCAGGGACATGTCGACAAGGACTGCCCGGGCTGTTTTGGCCACCCAGGACATCGTAATGATTAAAATAACACGTAAAAAGAACTAGATTTATTAGCATTTCACACAATACATTACACCATCTGGTACAGTACGCTGTCACGTAACTGGCTGTATCATTGCTTACTTTCTCATCTGCACACACACAGCCCTCATACGGAGTGGCAGGTCCAGCCCCCGGTGAGCCAGAAATGATGCTATGGGAGTGGCAACAGTGCTCCTCCATTCTGACAGTGACCAGTTCTGCTCCGCTGGCCGTGCCTGGGTCCCCGGAGCATGATGTGGTAGGTGAATCAGATCGGATGCTGGTTCTGCTGATGGTTGATGGGCCGGGGCACGGCACCCAGCCATCTGGCCGCCCCCGGCTCCGCGTTTACCGCCGATGGTGCGCTTGACTCGTGCGCTTCCTCCAGTGTGGTCCTTGTGGGTCACACACATTGCCAGTGGTAAGCTTCTGGACAGAAACGGCAATGCTGCGGACGTTCGTCCCTGTCCTCACTCGTCCTGCTGTCCCCGTCCAGGTCTATCGTGGCCGGCCACCGGCTCCTCCCTGACCGGGCACCTGCTGGTAGCCTAAGTTGTCGCGGAACCTCACCACCGCTCGGTCGCCATCCGGTACTTCGATTAGGGTCAGTCCACTTGTACCCAGCTGGGCCTGGAGCCCGTGCGCGGTCCTTGGCTCCGCTCTCCACTGTAGCAGGTCACGTTATATTTCGCGGGCGAGGGCCACAAACTCTTCCATACTCCACCCGTATTGCACTGTGTCAAACATTATCAGATCGTCCATATCTCGCATTACTCTTCTTCCCGTCATAGTTATCGATAGCGCTCCTATTCATCGCCAATCGGTAACTCAACCTGACGTCGTACCGACCATGGCCATTAAGCCCGTGCTCCGCACCGCCAGTACCGTATCCCGTTTTCGGAGCACGCCCCTTGCCCAGCCGGATTGAGTCAGGCGAGCGCCTCGGGCGTGACCCCAATAGACGTAATGAAATTTAAAGGTACGGAACCCCATAGGCTCAAACCCATAATTCAATTAAGGGAAAAGCCATTAGTACGAAATTACTAATTACCCAACATGTAATAAGTGCGTCGTAGCCACTCTGGGCGAGGACACCACGCACGGAGCAGACAACAAACCTCATTAACAGTCATCGTGGCCACTGGCCTTAATTAAAATGCCCGTGACTATGATCAAGTCAGACTAGGAGAAATCCCTCTAAAACAATTTGCAGTGGGACAATATGTGAGTAAATTTACAGTCGCCAACTTGATATCACGATTTGAATTATTAAATACATTAGAACCATTGTTAAGCCTTAAGCACCCAATTACCCGGTGCTACATTTTAATTGGGCACCTGGAACATGTTTTAACTGATAATAGAGTAAATTCAATTAATATAAGTTTTTTGACACCGACTCACAAAGAAGATAAAGTTTTCTCTTCCTTGAGAGGCAACCATGTTCGGCAGTCTCCAACCACTCCGCGCCGGGAACAGATGTGTGTCCGTGGGCAGCATTTAAGTTTGTTTCATTGATTATTTTTATTCTGCACCACACCTTCAAATTTTAATACTTTTATTAATTCGTTGCTGCTCACGTCGACTCGGCGTGTACTTCATGGAACCGGGCCTATCCCGACCGTCTTCATCGTGATATCGCGCTGCGTATCGTAAAACTCACATAAGTGTTTCGCCGAACTTAGGAGTCCGCTCATTGACCCCCCCCCCCCCCCCCCCCCCCGCCAACACCCGTTAACTTTCGGTGCTGGCCGTCTCCAGCGAGCATCGACCCACGTCCCGCGAGACTGCCACGGTAACCATTGTCACGTAGTGTTGTGTTTTTTTCTTGTTAACTGTGTAACAGCTAGACGTCGCCAAGTGTTGGTGAGAATTTTTGTAGCGGGACTGAACCGCGGAGCGGACTTGTAGAGCGTACCGTGTACCCAGATGGACCCCCCGGTGAAACTATCAAATTAAATGTATTCTCACCAACTCGTATACGATCATTTTCCGTAATCTCCCGTCCTCCACACGGCCGAGCGACCTTCACAGTCAAGGGAGAACCCATTCAGGTTAGATTCAAGCTGTGTACCTGGCGGGGCACGCGGGGGCAGAGTACCCACGACCCAACATCAACGGCCTAGCAGCCCGCTAGCCTGGCGCCCCTCCAGACAACAAGAGCATCGCGACGCCCGTAGCGCCCATCAGGTACCCCCCGGACCTTTCACAGAGGTCGGGTGACGGCAAACCCACGCTCGACTCGCGGCGTTATCGCGCGCAGATGGATCCCGATGCGACGCCGTCTCCGGTTCGCGTCGTTCCCACAATGCGCAGACGCAGCTGCTTCCTGTCGCGTCGCCGAGGCGCGCACCAACCCCTGTTGCCACGTGGAGGTCCGTGTCCGGCGTCCCGCATCCTGTTCGTAGTGTCCATTGGCCACTCTAGTTAGGCGCCATATGACGTCCCCCAGGCCCTTAGCCCCTTCCCGGTCCCCGAGTTAAGTCTGTAATTTGGATGATTAATGAATTGCCCGACTAATCCAGCGAGAGCGTTGGGGTTCAGGCCTACTGTGGCCGGAACTGGGAGCTGGGGAAATGGGATTTTAACAGACTGGGGATTTGGATGTCGGGTCGAAAATTAGGAAACGTCCGCTAATTTATCGCACACTGATTATATTTTGCGGCTAGTCCACCTTAGCCCTGACCGCACTTGTCCCGTAGTAACGAAAACACACGCTTTCCGCAGCACCGCGAAATGAATCTTCTCCGATACTCTCGTTCGTCGACGAAGATGGACGAGTACTATAAATTGGCGAAAACTACGAGACGGACACCTAAGCCTGTGCATGACTGCGGACTTTGGAGCTCGCGGAGCGCGGAATAACAGATCCGCACTGCGCGAAAGCCAAGCGGCGACTGACTCTCCTCTCCCGCATCGCGCGCGCCCTGCACCGTGTAAGGGGAGAGAGGAGGTAGGGGAAAGTCGGTGCGGAGAGACTGCGTGTTCGCTGCGAGCCAGGTGCGGCCCTTACAGAACTACACATAACCATATTTAAAATTATAATTATTATTTAAGAAATATTTACAATATATACAGGAAATGTCCGTCTTTGAGCGGTCCTTATAAGAGGCGTTACGGCGCACGCTGTTTCGTCCCTGATACGTAGCACTGCACTGCACTGGGGAAAAAAGGGCGTGCCCCCCTCAGGTACCTGGCCATGGGTATAAACGGCCTCTAAGCCTAGGAGGGCATGACGGCTGTCGTCAAGCTGATGCGCCTGTTAACTTCGCCCGCATTTGCGCCAGATGACGCGATGCCTGTCAAAGGAATTCATCCAGCATGCCCGCGCTGTGGAACAAGACCTACGGGCCGCAAGACCGACCAAGGGCACCACCATCTCGAGCGGCAGGCAGGAGGGAGTGGCAGGCAGGAGGATGCAGCACCTGCCGACACCAAGGTGCTGGTGCCCTACACCACGCCTGCCCGGGACAACACCTGGTGCGACGAGTCAAGATCAGGCAGCCACTCTCAGCCGGCATGGTGGAGGCATACCACTGACGTCAACCAACCACCTCAATGCCACATGTGCTTAACCGGTATGCTGCACTGGAAAGAGAACTGCCCGGTGCAGAACAAGTTTCGGCCCGACTGCATGACCCAGCAGCCGTCGGGAAACGAGCG